>NC_081563.1:84345892-84362164 GCF_022355385.1 Mustela nigripes | reverse complement strand
ATAAAAATATATGTTTATAAAAAATAAAAAATTTAAAAATTAAAAAATTAAAAAAAATAATCATGACCAAAAGTGATTTTTTTATATATGCAAAACCTATTTAATATTAAAACTTCAATTTAATCCATGACATCAAAAGGCTTAAGAAGAAAAAGGCACATATTCAGGTTGTGTGGGTGGTATAGTTGGTTAAACATAGATTTTACAAATGTTCACCTTTATTCATAATAGCCAAAAACTAGAAAGAGTCTAGACGTCCTTTGAAAGATGAATGGTTAAATAAGCTGTGGTATATACATATCAAAGAATACTATGTAGTGATAAAAAGTAACTATCTGCAACAACTTGCGTACCTTTTCAGGGAAACGTGTGCATGACATATAGTCAATTCCATGCTGTGTGATACTATTTATTTAACATTTCAAAATGACAAATTTTTAGAGCTTCAAAGTGTAAGTGGTTGGGGGCCCAGCATGATCGCGTACAGGTGGGTCAACTGTGCATCAGTATTGAAAGGAAGAGAAAGGAAAGTGCTGATGGTCCTAAAAACAGCCTAAGATAGAGACTGGCATCAAATAATCACCTCCAAAAAGAAAGAACCCATTTCTGAGCTGCATTTTCAGCAAGCTTATCTGAAAAACCCAGAGAAACCAGGAGGGATATTTTTGGCTCCAGATTATAGGTAAGTTAAAAACAGACCGTGGAGCTCTCTAAGGGGTCACAGGAGGAGAAGCGATAGTTGGGGTAATTCTCAAAGACCTCAAAAAAAAAAAAAAAATATATATATATATATATATATATATATATATATATATATATATATATCCTGTCCTGTTTGGAATGTCAGAGACCTACCAAGAGGAAGGTGGGGGAAAAATGCTGAAAGTGGAATTTATATTGGGCAAGGCTGAAAGATAGGGGATGAAGGGAAGAGAGAAGGTTGATTTATTGAAAGTAGGGATAGTAGCAATTCAGAATAAGGGAGGTAGGTAACAGAAAAAAACATTTTGTGAAAAGAAATTGAGTTGTCACAGAGGGAGGAGGCCTTGCTCAGAGAGGCAGGAATGCTATGCTAATCAACCTGAAATCCTTATAGGTCAATTTCCTGAGGTATGAAAACTCATCTCACTTGATCATGACGACAGAAGAAATTGCACATGGGCCCCTAAGCATAGGTACTATAGTAGTAAAGAGCCAACCAAGCTGAATAATGAAGCAACACACAAGGGAAGCACATTCAACAACATGGTAAGATAAAATTTAAAATGAAACCAGATTAAAATAATTATCTGGTATTGTAAAAGGAGCTAAAAAAAAAAAAAATAGGAATAAGTAAAAAAAAAAAAAAATGCTATATATCCAGGACAAAGGTAAGGAAGATGGAGTATCTTTGCCATCCCCAACAGAACATGTAGAAAACCAAAATAATGGAGTTAACAACAACAACAACAAAACAAAAACCCAAAACTGCCAGAAAATTAAAGGTGACTTTATTTCTTAGGGAGAGGGGAATTGAGCCTAGTTACTAAATGGGAACTTTGTTTCACTGAAATATTTCACCAGAAGAGTCAACATTCAACACATTTTAATAAAAACACTTAAAGTAAGAAAATACCACTTTAGACATCTAGGCAAAAAATACAAGCCACTAATGAAGGAAATAAATCAGACTGATATCTTATTTATCAAAAATAACACTTCATATCAATAAAATGTTAAGCATCATGTTTAAAATATTTATAAATAAGAAAGTAAAATGTTATAGCCTTAATCAAATTATTAGTCAAAGGATAGGTTACAGAAATAGTGAAAATTTGTGCAAGAGCCTGAAGTGTTTTTCCCACAGATTCTTCCTGAGCAAAGAACAAATGTCAAACAACCACATATTAGTGAAAAGTAGAAATAAGTTTAACTGTAGAACTAAGACCAGCCGGTGGGAATAACTTAATAGAGTAGGCTTGCCATTCACGACAACATGGATGGACCTAGGTGCTATTGTACTAAGTGAAATAAGTCAAACAGACCTAAACAATTACTGTGTGATCTCACTTACATGTGGAATCAAAAAAAAAACCAAAAACAAAAACCAAAAAACAAAACCAAAAAACAAAATAAATGAACAAACAAAACAAAGCAGAAACAAAAAACACAGAGAACAAACTGATGGTTGCTAGAGGGGAGAAGCATGGGAGGATGGGCAAAATAGGTGAAGGGAATTAAGAAGCACAAACTTCCAGTTATAAAATAAATAAGTCATAGAGATGGAAAGTACCCCGTAGGGACTATAGCCCCAAATACCATAATAACTGTGTGGTGAGAGATGGTGACAGCACTTATCATGGTGAGCACTGAGTAATGTATAGAATTATTGAATCACTGTGTTGTATGTCTGAAACTAATATAAACATTGTATGTCAACTCTACTTCAATTAAAAATAGAATCAAATATATAAAATAAATAAAATCAAAATCAACACTTGCAAATCTTGAAAGAAAGAAAGAGGAAAGAAGAAAAAAGAAAGAAGAAAGAAAGAAAGAAAGAAAGAAAGAAAGAAAGAAAGAAAGAAAGAAAGAAAGAATTACAAGAAATTACAAGAGAAAGGAGAGAGAGAGAGGAAGGAAGAAAGGGAGGCAGGAAGATGTGTAAATGTTACATTTTCCGACAATACAGATACATTAATACCAAAAGTAATAAAGTAGAAGAATAAATGAAGAAACTGAATGGCAAGTAGAATAAGTTTATTGATAACATCCTCTGTATTAAAGAAAACACATTTAATTAGATGTTGGTGACCAAGAGGAGGAATAAGAACAAGTTTCAGGGCACCAACAGTATCTAAAGAAAAAAAGAGAACTAAACGTCTTTTTATAAACTCATAGTAAACATAATCACTAGAACAATAAGCCATAACTGTATGAATGCCACAAGATCCACCCAATAAAGAGTCAGAATGATAGTATATAAGAAAAGGAACCACAAATAAAATAGTACATTGCATCAATGAGTACAATTAGCTCACTTCTACTACAATCAGAACACATCCCTATCTAGTCTTTGTTGTTGGAAGAAAGAAGTCACAGATAAACAGGAGGAGAACGTTAGAATGAACACTGTGGTGTAGGATTTGAGTCAGAGATATCAGTGTAAACTCACATTTATTTTAAAAGAATAGAGATACAGATATAATATACATAAGTGGGCACACGTTGGGTCTATATATATGTATATTTCCTATCTGTGTTTGCTGAAAGTGCCTGGAAACAGTGATATTCTGGTAGTCAAAAGAATACCTAGTCCCCAGATCTTGACTTCTTAATGCTGCTCTCCAGTTAGAGGAACCAGGGCTTCTTGGAGAAATGGATGATTCTGGAGCCAGGATCAAGAAATTACAAGATGAGCCTGGCATACCTTATAGCGCCCACAAACACAGCAGTGTATATATTTATGCAGGCATGTCAAAAGGACACAGAACTCAGAATGAAAGAACTACCACTGTCTAATACTAGACCGATCTAAGCAACAAAGTGAATAATGCCAGTATTGGATTATAGACCAAAGAATAATGTAAATATCAGCGAGTCCATGGTAATATAAACAAACATCTAATACATAAATAAGATAAGGATAAGAGGCAAAATTTACCTACAGATTACAAATGAAGATATATGCTCTCAGGGGATAGAACTCAATTTTTCTCCCCTAGTGTGAAACTGACTAACGATTCACTTTTGAAGAATACAGAAAGGGAAAAGTAGTCACTTTCGAGTCTAGAAACCTGGGGAGAGGTAATGTATCCTTAACTCAACCACTTTGAGCTGCCTTTACCTGCTCATCCACACCTCTCCAAAATACAGCTGGTGGGAAAAAGAATGTATGACTATGTGAAAAAAAAAAAAAAATCCACATTCTTCTCAGCCCTGGACTACTACGTGAGAGAGAGATAATTTCTTTGTTCTTTAAACCATTGATTTATAGGATATCTTGGTTATAGCACCTTAGCTTATCCATGAAATCTGATTAGTGATCCACTTTTCCTTCAGATACCCTTTCCCTTTGAATTCCTTAAATTCCTTTGGCCCAGTCTGAAACCACATAGTTTGCTTGTATCAGACAATTAAGAGACTTGATAACCACTTACAAGATTATGTTTCTTTGCCCAGGGATAACTGCATTTTAAAAGAAGTGCAAATGAAGCAGACATTCTCAGATGAATTAATCTCTCTCAATGGTAAATTTCAAAAAAAAAATCATTATTGGAAGATGAGGGAGAGAACTGGAGGTTGTTAAACAAATGTATTTGTTAAGAATATGCATGAATAAATGAAACCAGGTGAATTCCATCCCTATAGCCTCACACATCTACCTTCATACAGCAAATGGTGTGTGAAGGGATATTTAATGTCATGAGTAGCAGGAAAATTAATTCATTCCAAGATTTTTTTTTTTATTTGACACTGTTGAATAGTTAAACTTAAGAGCATATATGACTCAACCATTAATGTATTTCCCATTTGAATGTCTGCTTGTCTTTAGACAAAAGCATTCCATGGAAATAAGGCAAGCAAGTGTATTAAGAACAGAAGGTCATAAACAATCCATGATTTATGACCTATACAAAAAAAGCTGGCCATGACAGTCTTCGGAATTTTTAAAAATTTCTTAATTGAAACACTTGAAATTGTGAGACCTGGCATTCTTATTTTAAACCTTAGAAATTTCTTTTTGGACAGGTAGAATCATGTAATTCTATGATCCATAGAATTACATGATTCAGAATTTGAGAGGCAGAGCAGGTGTTAGGGAACATCTCATCCACAACCCCATGGTGTCCAGAGTCCAATGCCAAGATCCTGGTCCTCCTCCCTTTACTGGTGGGTACTGTGCCGACTCCACAACTAGAATCTCTTGTCGGGAAGGCTGTTCCAACTCCCACACTCTCCTTGCTAAAGAAAGAGACACAACTGGACACCAGCATTAGCTACTTTCCTCCGTTTATATCAACCAATGTCTTCCCGTCTTTCAAGTCTTTCAAGTTGTATGCTTACTCAGACTATGCAAAGCAAATACTCAGCTTTCTCTCCTAGTTTTTATTAATTTCATCCTGATAAGCTTTTGTTTAATTGGCCACATCCTAAGAGAGTTGGTATGTGGGCTCTATTGTTTTTTTACTCCCAGGACTCTGTAATATTTGTCTGAATGACTGTTGGAAGATCTGCTTTAGTAGATGTTTAGTAACTTGAGTAACTTTATCCCTCACAAGAATTTCTTTGTGTAGTCTAATATGGAAGACCAGGGATTGGCAAACTCTTTCTGGAAAGAAGCGGATCCATATAGCCTCTGTGGCGATCACTCAGTTTTGCAGTTTTAGCACCGAAGCAGTCAGAGAAATGTATAGGGATGCATATTGCTGTGTTGTAATAAAACTTTATTTGCAAAAAGAGTGGGTGGGCCAGCCTTGGCTCAAGGGCTGAAGTCTGACAATCCCTATGATGGATGGTTAGATGTGAGGCTGCTTTGTTAATATAAATAAAATTTGAATTAATCACTCTTTAAATATTTGGCAAGTATGTTCAGTACTGGATCTGCTTTCCCAAAGCTAGATAATAGCACTCATTGTGCATAAAGTATATCCTAAATGAATAACATTATATATGTGTGTAATTTGTGTTATTTACATATCACCTCATTTGGTAACATAGGTAGACAGGTTGAAGTAGTTAAAAGTAGTCTGAGACTTGGAAGCTATAGCTTTTACTAACCAGATCATTTTCTACTTACTGTAACATCATGGGCAAATAGCAGAATATTTCTGCACTACAATTTTTGAAAGTGAATGCATCGCTATCCACATTGTCCCTGCTCATACGCTGGTATGCTAGATGTCCTTGCATTGCCTATGGCTTCCAGACCAACCTTGAGGATGTGTGAACACATCCAATACAACAATACAGATTCAAAATTGCCATAAATAGGAGGTGGGGCAAGTGTTAGAACAAAAGGCCCTTGGCCAGTATCTGGTAGGGTCAGTCTTGATAAATAGAGTGTGTGGGTAAAACATAAATTTCAGCATCCACAGACATCTGACAAGCAAGACAAAAGTAGCAGGGGAAAATTTAAGAAGGAAAACGGAAATTATACATTAGAAGTGTGATACAATCAGCTTAGCGATCCCAGAAAACAGTGGTGAAATTTCTGGGAGACTGTCAGTGGGACTGGCCAAAACTTTCAGATAAATAGCAAAGATAAGAATCTGGATCCAACAGAGAGACAGCCCCTGATCTTTGAGATACAAAGGCAAGATGCGATTCTCTGTGCTTTTTCTGTGAACACACACTCCCCTGACTTCTTCATTTCACTGAATTTCCAAAGCTATCCTTGACCTGTTTTATGTTTACTTTCTACTTGGCCTTCATAGAAATCACTCATTTACAACCTTCCGTCATATAAATTGTTCTGGTGTTTTCCTTCTGGCTTTTAATTCTCCTATTGTAAAGCCTGCAGACACCATAGACTACTATTTATTTTGTATCCTTACCCATAATATCTTGGCTCCAAATTTAGGTCCCTAAGCTATCTAAATTGTTCTGCTAACCAAATTAAATCCCAGAGCTTAGAGCAGCCACAGAAAAGGTTTCCTACATCTCATCCTGGTGCTTTAATTGAAATTAAAGTAAATTATTCACACAGTGCACATTAATGTTGGCGCTGCTCCTTCTGCCTTCTTCCCAAATGACATTATGAGTTATGCCAAACTAAACTCATTTCCATTTTTGATATGGTTAACGAGTGGTAGATGAGGGGAATGCCATTGACAGAGTATAACTTGATTTCAGTCAGGCATTTAGGAAAAACAATGACTCTCTTACTTTCCTTTTGGATATGACTAATAAATATTAATTGCATGATACAAGGATATTTAGATAAAAATTGCCAAGATTTGATTAATTGATTGATAAGAATGAGAAAGAAAAATTCCACTTCTAGTCATTTTCTTCATTTCCTCTTTGACCAAGCTTTGTGGATCAAATGCTATGTCACCATTCAAAGTGTTTTTAAAAATTAATGCCATAAGATATTTTTAAGGCGATGAAACTATGTGTATAAGCATTGTATGTGCATATATCTGTATCTCTATCATCTATCTATCTATCATCTACCTAGTTTAGAGGGAAAAGACTGGTTAGAAACATGCTGTTGTTTCAAATGCTCTCAAATGTCTCTGAATGATGGGATTTAGGTTAATTTTTTGCCCCCTTTATTTTCCAATATTTTCTAACCTTTAGGAAGCAGATACCATTATCTTTTCAATAATAAAATAAAATTATATGAATTATGGATAGATTAAACTGTGGTCAAAGCCAACTAGTAAAAGTGAGTGAAACTAAATGCAAAGCCCTACATTTTCATGCCAAAATCAATATAAGTGTATGTGGGGTAGAAGAGACACTTGCTGTTTACTCAAAAAAATCTGTCAGGCAATTGCACTACTGTTTACCCAAAGAATACAAAAATACTAATTCAAAGGGATATATGCCCCCCAGTGTTTATAGCAACATTATCTACAATAGCCACATTATGGAAACACCCTAAATATCCATTGATTGAAGAATGGATAAAGATGATGTGATATATGCAATGGAATATTACTCAGCCATATAAAGAATGAAATATTGTTATTTACAATGACATAGATGGAGCGGGAGAGTATTATGCTAAGTTAAATAAGTCAGTCAGAGAAAGACAAATACTATATGATTTCCCTCATATGTGGAATTTAAGAAACAAAACAGATGAACATAGGGAAAAAAAAGAGAGAGGAAAACCAAGAAACGGACTGTTAACTCTAGAGAACAAATTGATGGTTACCAGAAAGGAAGTGCGTGGGGGGATGGGTGAAATAGGAGATGGAGATTAAGGAGGGCACTTGTGATGAGCGCTGGGTGATGTACGGAAGTGTGGAATCACTACATTGTACACCTGAAACTAGTATCACACTGCATGTTAATTAACTGGAATTTAAATAAAAACTTGAAGAAGATCTGGTATCTTAGCTAGGCTTAGGCACAAAAGGAACCTGCAGGGTCACAATTCCTAAAAGAACTAGGAGATGCCAGGTCCTGCAGTCAAAGGTGTTTTGAAGAATTCCAGTCTCTATTTCTCTCAGGGAGTAACAATTCATAGCTCATCACAGAAACCTTGGGTCCCTTCATCATTGCATGGAGCACTCTCTCCACTCCAGCTGCTCCAGGGCTCCTCCCTTGCTGCCCCCACCCTTGGACATGAATTCCCACAGCTCACCGGTAATCCCGCCTCTGTGTTCACTTTCCAGTTCTGATCCAGTCAGAATCCAAATAGTTATTGGTGCTGATCCCCAAACCGTTGGCCCCAGATGGGTTCATGAATGCATGTCACATTTTATTTTCCCAAGTTCATGAAGTGGAAGTGAATGAGTCCATACTTAGAACTTTGTGAAATCAGAACTGATGCCCCATGTCTGAAATGTTCCCCAAGATGTTCTTAAAGTGCCCAAGCTCTTGTTTGGTGTTAGGGTTAGTAAATCTTGGGGCACCTGGGTGGCTCATTCTGCCAAACATCTGACTCTTGATTTTGGCTTGGGTCATGATCTCAAGGTCGTGAGACTGAGCCTCCATGGGGCTCTGTGCACAGCAGGGAGTCTGCTGGAGATTCTCTCTCTCTCCTTCTCCTTCTTCTGCTTCCCCCACTCATGCTTTCTCTCTTACTTTCTCTAAAATAAAAAAATAAGTCTTTTCTTAAAAAAAGATTAGTAAAATTTTTTTTAAGATTTTATTTATTTATTTGACAAACAGAGATCACAAGTAGGCAGAGAGGCAGGCAGAGAAAGAGGAGGAAGCAGGCTCCCGGCTGAGCAAAAAGCCCAGTGCAGGGCTCTATCCCAGGACCCTGAGATCATGACCTGAGCCAAAAATAAAGGCTTTAACCCACCAAGCAACCCAGGTGCCCCTAAAAATGATTATAATTCTTACAAAGCTCAGCCTTTTTGTATTGACTGCAGGACTTTTGCTGTGTATACCATATATTTCTTTATGTCATTAATCATTGGTAAAACCTCACTGTTTTCCCCCCAAAATAAGGAGAATCACTGAAGGTATGGAAGCATATTAAGAATAACATATAGGTGAGCAACTAAAGAAAGATATTGTCTTTTTATAAAAAAAGGTCATAGTCATAACATTGAATTTCTACTATTCAATGAGATGTTTAGATTATATAGACTCAAGAGGAAACCCATTATTTTATATGACTTAAAGATTCCAATATGACGGGTGAAATACAGTATTCTCAGAAGAAATTCCTATAGTCTATTCACCCTTCCAACCTTATCTCTTCATTTCAACACTTCTTTCTTGCTGTTTAGAGAGAATGAGGAGAAGTAAGACGAAAATAGAGATGACTTCTCTCTGTCCCTTGTGGGGTCAAATGGATATGGTTCATTGAAGTTCCTCTCTAAATGGGATTTCGTATTTTACTTAAGGTACTTTGTTTAATATTCTATGTCTGTGGACTGGAGTGCCAGAAGAGCATGTGACTTTCAGGGTCTATAGTAGACCTTCGATTCTAGTAAAGCCAGATGACAGGAATATTTTGAAAGGCCAGTTTTAATTTTCTTCTATATCCAGAGCTTACTGAAGAAATCATAAACTGGATAGTATTATAATAAACAGCAGAATGCCTAAGTCAGAACCTGAGAAGAACCTCCATCATTTAGTAACACTGTATGAGCCATCGATTTGGTCTTCTTTCTACCTCAGTTAACTGATTTTTTTTTTTTTTTTTTGAAGTGACTGTGGGACAGTAAAGAGAAAACTGTATCTTTCTTTCTGGAAAGAATAATATCCCATTGAGGTATGAAATTTAAGATTTGTCCTTGCCAGCCTTAAGAGTATCATTGAGAAGTAGTAGGTTTAGCCAATAGTCTGCTTTGTGTATGTATGTACCACATAAATGGTGAGGCTTATAGGGTAAGCAGTGCACTCATTCTGGACTAAACATGGCGCATCGGATCAGCACACTGACTAGGTGTTAGCCTAGGAAATCTCACACTATAAACATGAGAAACAAAGGGCTGATTCTGGGATAACTCATTAATGAGAAAGTTACAAAAAAAAAAAAAAAACACCCCCAAACAAAAAATAACCCACAAATTATTGCCTGGAATCATTATGCTTAAATCACCCCAGAGAGTTAGAGTTCATTCCCGTAATGCCAGGAAGAGTTCACATCTTTTCACATGAATGCTACTTTGAACAACACTGACCATTTTTCTACTCTCTTCCTTATATTCTAACCCAAACAGTGTGATGGTCCTGGGGACAAAAAGGCAAAAAAAAAAAAAAAAAATCATGATCTGGTAAATTATTTGTACCTGTTTGAGAGGCTGTATTCATCTGAGGTGCACTGTATTATTTATTACAAAGTATAAATATTTATTAAGTGTGCAGCGTATCTTTTCTCCAAAAAGGAATAACATCAACAACAAACAAACAAATCTCTAAACTCTTTTGAACACTACCAAACTAAATATTCCAGTCAGATTACAGCGTTCTGTGGCAGGCTACTGATTTAAATATTGCATGCTTCCGACAAGCTGCCCTCTGGTTCTACTCCCATGATCACATGACTCTCATTCTTATTTCGGGCCCCATGGGTATTCAGTACCGCAGGTCCCTATAAACCCCAAGGGAAACTTCGAGAGTCCTGAGTGAACAGAATTTTGTTTTGTGCTTAAAAAAATTCACAAGCTTTTTAGAATTTCATCTCTTTATATCCTTTGTTGTAATACCAGAAATGTCAAAGAACTATTGAAGTTAAATCTTTTCGAGGGAAAAAAATAAAACAAAACATACAATCTTCCCTACTGATTAACACTTACGACATGATGACTTCATGTAGTCACATTAAAATACCTAACTCGTGATAGTCCAGAAGCATTCTCACGCTTTTCCACAAAATCTTGGTGAATTCTAATACTTTGGTTGGCTAATAAATAAAATGAAAAATGATTACTAAATAGACAAGTAATGTTTCTACCTTATCAAGTCAATTTTTTTTATCTCTCATGATTGTATCTTTCACTTGGTGGGTTCTGGCATAATATCTCAACATCAGGTCAAGTTATTATTTTTTTATTTTTATATTTCTATATCTGTGATCTCTTTGTATAAAGCTGCTTGTTACAACTCTAACGTTCTCCTTTTAGAATGCATCAGATAAACCACTCATATATACACTCAGACACACACCCTTATACACTCAGACATACTCACATGCAATTATACACACAAATACTCGTACACACACACATATACACATACATATATACTCACACATTCACACACACACACACACGCACGCACAATCACACACACACATTGTTTCCTTAATACAGTTTGGGTCGGGTGCCTGGGTGGCTCAGTGGGTTAAGCCGCTGCCTTCGGTCATGATCTCAGGGTCCTGGGATCGAGTCCCACATCGGGCTCTCTGCTCAGCAGGGGGCCTGCTTCCCTTCCTCTCTCTCTCTGCCTGACTCTGCCTACTTGTGATCTCTGTCAAATAAATAAATAAAATCTTTAAAAAAAAAATACAGTTTGGGTCTCAGAAACACTCAATGCTATCCTGAAGATAGTTAACCATTAAAAAGTGGAAGCTACAAAATTAAATATAAGACAATCCCATTTTCACCAGAGCTATCCTTGAAGATCCACAAGAGCAGGGCCAATTCCTACCAGCTTCCACGCTCTACCTCTGCAGGCAGCTACAGGAACTGACCCAGTCACAGCAGAATCCATGGTTTGATGAGTACACAAACAAATACATTAAAAGTTGTGTTTAATTTTGGCTTTTAATTTTTTAAAACTGAAGACTGAACGAGTTAATTAAAATCGCTTTTCGTAAATGATGACTTTGCTATTAAATATTGGTAATTTGGCAAATCTAATCCTAAGAAGCACAAAAAAAAAAAAAAAAAAGATTCTGAAATTAACATGTGCTTCGAAATTTCAAAGTCACTTACGAGTTTTCTTTATGGAAGCAGTCCTACTCCGGTTGTTACAGAACAGCAAGAACATATAGCGTGCAAGATGTAATGAGAATTTAAATCTCAGAAATAAATAACGTTAAAATCTTTGTGTATTTCCTTCCAGATTTACTTCTGCAAGTCTGTGAAATTTTAGAAAATTATATTATAATGCTGGCTTGATAACTTCCTTTGTCTAGGTATTAATATACTGTGGGCACCTTCTGAGATCATAAATTTATCATCTACATCATCTCTAATGGAGGTGTATCATTGAATTTATGCTAACACCAAGATTTATTTTAAAATTATCTTTAAATTAGTCTTTTTAAAATTACTATTATTTTCAACCATTTTTCATCCTCTGACAAACATTCTACTTTGGAGAATCATCCTGTTCCACATTTAATCAAGATTTAGGGCTGAAGAGCAAAAGTGAGTTCTAGACCCTTTTTGCAAAACGCCTTGCCTGGTGTAGCAATGCTTGGCTCGCATCTGTTGCTCTGATTCGAAAGTCTAATGTAATGCCTTGAGCATGAAAAGAGCTATAGAGGAGGCTATGATCTTCATTTTTCCTAAAATCTCCGTTAAAGAAAAAAATGTAATTTGTCTTAGTTTATTAAGATGTAAAAGGGCTATAAAATGTAATGTATAAATATACATCGACTAGTGTTTTAATTGTCTTCCCTTAAAACATTTACTCAGTGGTTCCACAGGAAAATGTATTCTTCAGTAATAGTCAGTCTCCTTGGGAATACATGAAACAGCATATTATAAAATAAGATACATTTTATATGTGCATAACTATCTTTGTGAAGAAAATCCTCCTTGTAAGTTGTGGTATCATTAGCCGCAATAATTATAACAAAAATAACATTACGGATATGTTATGTTTTGTATAAAAGCTGTAATTATAACCAAAGGGAAAGAAATCTTTACATTAAGTTAAAACTCAGTAAACCAATTTGATTTTGCATGGATTCATTCTCTTGCTCTTTTCTTGGTTGCATTTTTTTCTTTTCACAATAGAAAGTATGATTTTAATCATAACAGCTATCTTACAAATAAATATTTCGCAATAAATAAATAAAGTGAAATCCCCACTCTACTTGATTACAAAGCTTATTTAACTCAAAATAGTATTGCAAATAGTCACTCACCCTTTGGTCCTGGAAAAGTAATGATTTATGCCAAGCACAAGGCAGAAAATATACTTAATTTATTCATTGCACAACCTATACACCACCTCAGGGTGGGGTGGGGGGAAGGCTGGAAAAACATTGTGAGCTAATAAATTATTTCTCCTTGTTTGGAAGCCTGTCACTATGGTATACTGCTAGTAAAGCTTATAAATGATTCTTATTCTGGAGATGTTGATAAAAAAGGGAAAAATTGGGCTGTATGATTAAGCTTTGCTTATTTTTCTTTATAAAATTTTGATAGAAAAATGGGTAATTAATTAGGCTTTCATCAGAAAATTGTGGACAAGGAATGACCATGAAAAAATACTCTAAAATGTCCACGATTTTTTTTCTTTTCCTCACATGTGAAAATATGTTTTTCTGATTTCTGTATTCTCTTCATATTATTCCCTGTAAATGTCAGCATTTGAATAAACTTCCCAGATCCTACTCCCAGACAGACGTCTACACAGTTGACATAATCCAGATAATTCATGCAAAAATACGCAAATAAAAAACCCTTCTTATTGCATTTGTAACACCCTTATTTCTTTTTTCTTGACCTGAATTACCCCCATATTAGCTCTCTGTAGAGCACCAATTCAAAAATAAATATTGACCCAACACTTTATTTTGTGTTGTGTAGACTTGGCAATGTACAGCCAATAAAAGCTACATTAGAGCATCTGAACACTCAATTTAACCCTGAAAATTTGCATTTATAATTGATGGTTATGTTTAGCTGATTAACAGTATAGAGAAACACTCTGAAGATTACCAGTGAATTCCACTTATTTTGTAAAATAAAACCTAAGTAAGACACTGGTTGAATTTCAATCTACCCCACGATGAGCTGGATTAGAAGTAATTCCATGTGAAGGCTCCTAAATTCATTTTTCTAAAATAAGATGAAGTAAAGAGACAAAAAATTAAATAAATAAACACAGCAAACATCATGAAATAGTGAAAAGATTATTTAGTCATTTTTAAATAGTTTGAGTGCTGTTGCTAAATATCTTGAAGCTCTCAAAAGACAGATAATTTAACATATCATATATGTAAGTTAAAGAAAAATAAGATGGACTCAAGGATGTTGACAATGCTGAATAGATCTCGAAATATTAAAATTCAAGTATTTTAGCATTAAGTAATTCAAGATTAAGAAAAATAAAAGACCCTTCTGGAGAAATATTTTCCTTCAATTTTGTGTCACCCTGTAATTTCTTTTGGAAAACTCCTCTTTTAAAAGACTAACTGAAATAAGATTTAGTAAAAGGTAGCAACCAATAATTTAAGTTATTGAATGGATTTTATTTTAATTTTAGACTTAAAAAATTTTTTACAGCAGTCTCTTCACCACCGCCAAGGCTTCAAATTTTGCCATTGACGGAGAACGAAAACAACTCCACTCGGGGTATTTCCTTTAATTGAAGAAAAGGTGTTATTTGATCAGAATTGATGAATAGAACTTACATCGTTTTTGATAATTTGTGAACAACCTTAAATATGGGGGGAAGAAATAAGAAAGGAAAATCTATCACGTAAGGAAAAAGGACCATGTTGGGAAAGGGGTGTTAATCAGAATCAAGTCATGGAGGGTTTATCTAGATAGATCAGCACAAGCCACACCTGGATTTCCTTTCATTCAACCTTCAGGTATGGCTCTCACAGTCACTACCAACCGGGGGCAGCACGCTGCGGGTCATACAAAGATGACCGCTAATTTTGTTTATTCCCTTATAGCTCTCCTTTCTTCCAGAAAGTTTAAATGGTACAAAGGCATAGAGCACCTAGTTTAATGTTGTCTAAAATAGATTTACAGCTTTTTCTCAAGCTTATCCACATAGGATTCCAACTCTTTTTAAAACATGAGGGTCACTATGTGGGGTCTCAGGAGAATAGGGAAATGAGTGCCTTAGGGTTTGGCCATGTTTACATGTTCTCAAAGCAGGTATAGCCACCCCTAGCTCAGGATGGCCAGAAGTTTTAACAGCCCCGAGGGAACAAGTTTGTCCACCAGGCCAAGACCTCACAGACTGGCACTCAGCTACAGCGAGGCCGCCAGATCCCACACTGGAAAGGATGTCTAGTCACTTAACTAGTATGAGCCTAACCTAGGTCAACCACGTTACAACCCAGATGGATAGATTTTCAAAGAATCAACTTTAAAAAAATTTATTTTTTATTTTTTATTTTTTAGATTTTATTCAAATTCAGGTTAGTTAACAAATAGTGAATTATTAGTTTTAGGGGTAGAATGTAGTGATTCATCAGTGGCATTTCACACCCAGTTCTAATCACATCAAGTACCCTCTTTAATGCCCATCACTCAATTAGTCCAGCCCCCCATCCACCTCCCCTCCAGGAACTCTCATTTTTTTTTTCCTTATTGCTAAGAGTCCCTTAGAGTTTGCCGCCTTCTGTTTTTATCTTATTTTATCTTCTCAATTCTTCCCATATCACCTACAATACTACAACACCCTCCCCCCAAAAATGAACTCAAAAATGACTTGATTTAAATTGAATAATGATGGAGCCAACTGCATGCTAATTGTTAGCAAAAAAAAAAAAAAAAAAAAGAAAAATTAAAAAAAAACAGATTAAAAATAACAAAAAAACAAATTTGGTGCTTGTGTTTCTTCTTTGAAGAAGACAGAATTGTGGGGGTAGGGGGTGGATTAAATATTTGTGCATCCATTTTCTAACCTTTTTAAAAATGTAAACTCTTTTTCAACATAGAGCATGTCTATGACTCATGATTTAGAAAAAAAATTTTTTTTTTTTTTTTGCTTTAACATCAG
This sequence comes from Mustela nigripes, assembly GCF_022355385.1. Classification (NCBI taxonomy): domain Eukaryota; kingdom Metazoa; phylum Chordata; class Mammalia; order Carnivora; family Mustelidae; genus Mustela; species Mustela nigripes. Next base: position 84,346,126 of record NC_081563.1, on the reverse strand, counting down.
GAAAATGGAGAAAGAACATAGCACAGGTAATGATTAAATAAAATTTCATAATTAATAAAATGGTGTGGGGAGTAGGTAAAAGGGCCTTTGGATATCTTGAATACATTTACTTATTTTAATAGTCAGAGATAAGGAAAACACAGATATTTCTCCATGTTGAACTCGACTCACCTTTTGGTGAGGTCCTAAGACTTCAGGGACATTCTGAAAGGATCTCTAGATATATGTGCAAAC
>NC_081563.1:84318336-84345882 GCF_022355385.1 Mustela nigripes | reverse complement strand
ATATATATATATATATATATATATATATATATATATATATATATATATAGGAACCACTTTCTAAAATGATTCCAACTGATTCTGAGAAGAAAATAAACATATATTTCCTATAGTCACATGTACACTGGACTTCCTTGCTTATATCTGTCCCACTCTATCTTCGTTCTGGTGTATTTTCAATACGGTGTGTCACCTTCATTTGTCTATCTCCCTCCTATATTCATATTGTTTTGTACATATGTCTTACTGTGAACAATGTTCCAACTAATTACACAATGAGGCATTTCCTGTCTCCTGTATTTTTCTGTTGTTTTTTTTTTCAAACGGCTACTAATGATACATTTCTTTATGAAATTTATGTTAAATTCAAATAAAGGACAAAAGATGATTGAGATGAATTTTGTGATAGAATACATTCCTAGGCTCTGCCCTATACTAGTACCCATCTCTTTCCCCCTTTCCCCAGGCTCAGCATATTTGTCAGTTTCTTGACTTGAGATTGTGTGCCTACAGGGCAGATGTGATGTACTGCTCCATCATTCTGCATGGCTCAGAGCGGGATGTTAGTGCTTACAGAAATGCTAAACATAATACCAATAATAATTGTATGTAGTGCATTCGGGATACGCATTAAATAACAGTTATGCAGTAGCACGCTTTGTGGCTTCCCAAGAATATAGATGAACGTGTCTGTGTGTGTGCATGGATGTGTGTGTGTGTGTGTGTGTGTCTGTATGCATGTAAGCATGTTGCCCAGTACACCCTGACACACAAAACTAATTCAGGACAAAACCCTTTCCTCTTTTATTTCAATGTGCTTTTTTACTGTCATACCGAACATAAAATCTCTAATTATTCCTTATATATTATCAACATGTTCTATGTTTTAGTAGCATGTCTAACTTTATGCAGACAGTATAGGAAAATGGTTTGGGGGATCAATTCTGCATAGAGCTAACTTCGTTAACATTTGTAAGAATAATTTGGCCTTGATTTTTTTTTCAGTTAACCAGATTTAAGTGGAAGTATACATAAGCATGTTCTCATATGAATAACTTACTAATGAGTGAACAATAGTGAATATAGAATGCTTTATGATATTTAATTTTTATCTTTCTTATTAATCCTTAATGCATACCATGTGAAGTACAAACACAGGTCTTCTCATGGTTCTTTAAAACTATCTTATGGTCAGTAAAAGCAAAATCAGAGTCTACTCATTAGGTGACGGGTAATTGATTTGATGGAGTCAAAGTTAGTTTACAAAATCTGGAATCCACTAATTAGAACTTGTGTATGATTTTGGAAGGGACATTGCCTACCTTCTTTATAGAATTGGTCTTTTTAAAATGATCTGAGATAAATATTTTTGAGGCTTCATCCTGCTTCTATAACTATGGGTTGGAAATTAGGGCTTTTGAAATTATGTTTTTTGCTTTTTTTTTTTTTTTTTGTATCCCTAGGAGGCAGCCCTGCCCTACTTCCACCTGGACATATCTCATCCCATTTTATTTTCACCACCAGAACAAAACCTGCTGCACACAGAGGTTCAGTTGCTCTAAAGCAAACCCATCTGATGCTGTATGGATTTGTACTACACAGACCGTAATTGGGTCTGAAAAGAAAATTAACTCCATGCAAGAACACAGAAAGAAAAATAAAGAAACTAGGCTTTCTCTGGAGCCCTCCAGTGAAAGAATGTAGACTATGTAGAATATTATGGAGTTTCAAGATGCAAAGTTTGGTTATAAAAAATGTTTAGTGGGGTCTTATTATGTAGAAAATGTGCTAAGCATCCCACATAGAGTATTCCACTTAATTTGTACAACATTCCTACAGTGTAGGTGGTAACTGTCCCAATGTTACAAAGGATAAAAGCTTTAAGGCTCAGAGAAGCTGTACATCTTTCCAGAGACCATGTGACAGTGGCTGGAGAACAAGCTTCTGACCTAGGCAAGTAGGATTTCATCTGCACTTAACCATTTCTATGGCTAATATTTGTTTATCGATTTATCCAATAAAAACAACTTGACATTCATGAATGTTATGGACATGTGAAGATTTCAAGATCCTCAATGAATATTGGCTATTTGAGATATATGACTTCTCTCTCTTAGCAGTAAAATGCAAATGAGTTACCTACAACTGGGGAAGGGAAGAAATTTCAAATCCCTCCCCTTAGGGCTTTTTAATAGCCTTGATAGAACAGAATTTGAAATACTAAGTGAAATGTTTATGAAGAGTAGTGGACTGATTAACAGATCTGTTTTTCATTAATATACGTAATGTAAAACTCCAGCAAAAAAAAAACAATAAATCTTCTAAAACAATGTTTCAGTTTCTGTTATACTAACCACCACTTTATTTTTCTTGTTTCTTTTGTTTAAGTTTATAGCTAATGTCCAGATTTGTTTTGTTCGGTGACTATAGCAATTGCGATGAAAAATACAATATGAGTACAATTCTCAGGTATTAACTTCCAAGACAAATCCTAGCTGGACTGCAGATGGTAGCTTCTCTTCAGAAATGCATTTTTCCTTTTCCTACTACAGGACTGGAAGAACCTGAATTATGAAAATGAATCTAGTTTCACTCTTGTCTGAGCTCATACAATAAAGAAAAAGTTTGAAATACATTTTTAAATAGTTCCCAAAACAATTGGCTCTGCCAAAATATGGCTAGCTTCTTAGAATTTAAGACATCCAACCCTAGACTTTTTCGGTATCCTTTTCTGGTTCTCTGTGTTGTAAACCTATGTGACTATCCCAGAATGCATGAAATTTACACAAGAATATGTTCAAAGGCATAAAATGAGCAAAAAAAATATGACAACACAAAACACAAAATGACCCAGTATTGTGAGTAGGCCCCATTCTAGGTGCTGTTCTGTTCTGTTTGACGTTCAATGAGCCAGTGCTTGTGAGTGTAGGTATATTTTCACTTCCCTGGCTTGTCTCAGAATTACAAAAACTTCATGTCCCACACATTAGTTTGGAAATTGAAGTTCATTTTCATTTCAGGGAAACCAATATAAGGAAGGGCAGTTGAGTTATACAGGTAGACCTTAAGCCTTTATATAACAGATGGTTATTATTAATAACCACTATTTTTGTCTTACAATCTTACACTGGGGTCAAATGAAGCAAGAGAGAGGTGAAGACTTTCCATCTGCAGAGGTAAGCCTGGGTAAACTTTTACAATATCTGGTTAGTCTTGGGCACTCTTCCACCCTTATTCTGTGCCACAGGGGCTCATTGTATTTATATTTCTGCAACTGCACTTTTCAGGGTAACTATCATATATGGCAAACCCTAAGCTTAATAAATAACAATTATAGTGTTTGTAATCATAATGATAACAGTAAGAAATATTGAATAAGCAGTTTCTATGTGTCACTTTTCTAAAGGTCTCATAGCTGTTTGTCCTTTTATTTTATACTGTAGTGCTATAGGGCCAGTAGTTTTTATTATACCATTTTGTGGATGAAAGAACTAAAAACTTCCTAGAAAATGGCATATGAAAAGCAAAACACTCAATTCATATAAAATTATAAATGGCTAATAACTATCAGCAATTACTGCCAAGAAAATACACTTGCTACTTTGGAAGAACCCTTAACTGATAAATTTTTAATCAATAAAATTAATAAATTAAAGAAAAATTTTCAGTGGTTAGAGAAAAGACATTTGAGGAAGTCATCCATCAATGATAAAAGTCAGAGCAACAAAAGAATAGAAGGGAGCCTCTTCAATGCAGTTAAAAGCATTTACCAAAAATCTGCTGCTGGTATACTTAGATAGGGTTCTCCAGAGAAACAGAACCAGCAGTATGAACAGTTAGTTGGACAGACAGGTGATAGATAGATACATAGATACATAGATAGATTTATTACAACCAAAAGGAATTGACTCATGCTCTTATGGAAACTGGCAAGTCCCAAGATCTGCTTTGTGAGCTGTCAATCTGGACACCCAGGATTGTCAGTGGCTTCGTTCCAGTTCAAATCCTAATATCTAAAAACCAGGAGAGCCAAAGATGTAGTTCACGTCCAAAGGCCAACAGAAATGAGATCCAGGAAATTCTGATGTTTTAGTTCAAGTATAAAGGCAGAGGACAGCCTGTATCTCAGTTTTAAAGCCATCTTTAAAGCCATTCTCCCTTACTTGGAGAAGGGTTGGGCTTTTTGTTCTTTTTAGGTCTTCAAATGATTGGGGAGGATAAATTGCTTTATTCCATCTACATACTAAAATGTTAATCTCATTCAAAGATACCCTTATAGAAACACCTAATATAATGTTTGACCACATATCTGCACACCTTTTGGCCCACCTAAATCGACACATAAAAATTAATCACTACGGTGAAAAACTGATACTTTCTCCCAAAGATCAGGACAAAGGCAATGATGTCCTCTCTTACCACTCCTGTTCAACCACATACTAGAAGTCTTAGATAATTTAATAAGACTGGAAAAGAAAGAGAAAACATACATATTGGAAGGAAGAAATAATGTTGTCTGTATTCACAGATGCTGTAATTATCTATGTAGAAAATCCTAAAGAATTGATTTAAAAAACAAAACAAAACAAAACAAACCCTCCAAGAATTACTAAAAATATGCAAGATTTCAGAATATAAGGTTAATATCCAAAGCTCAAATATTTTCTTAAATGCTAGCAATGAGGAGTTGGAATTTGAAATTTATACAAATACATTCTATGGTAGCACCAAAAAAAAAAAAAAAAAAAAAAAAGAAATAAAGAAAAAACAAGTAAATAAGTATAAATCTAACACAATATAGATAACATCCACAGACAAAAAAACTATCAAATTCTGATGGAGGAAATCACTCAAGATCTAAATAGATGGTGAAATAGTCCATGTTCACAAAATAAAAGGCAATATTGTTAAAGTATTAATTCTTTCCAAATCAACTGATAGATTCAACAGTGTCTCAATTAAGATCCCAGCAAGCTATTTTGGTTTATATGACAAGTTCCAAAGTCTTAGAACAGCTAATGTAATACAGAAAAAAGAACAAAGATAGATGATGCACACTACCCAATTCCAAAATTTACTAAGAAGCTACAGTAATCAAGATTCCATGGTATTTGCAAAAGAAGATATTTTGATTCATGCAAAAAAGTAGAGAGCCCCCAAATCAATCCCTACAAATATAATCAACCGATCTTCAGCAAAGGAGGAAAAACATTTATTTTCAATAAATGATGCTGAAACAATTGGATGGTCATACTTTTTAAAATGAACCTAAACACAGACCTTACACCTTTCATAAAAATTCAAAATAGACCATGGGCATAAGTGTAAAAGGTAACACTATAAAACTTCTAGGAGAAAATCTATGTGACCTTGGATTAGTAATGTTATTATATGTTATATACAACCACAAAAGCCTAATGCATGAGAAAAATTGATAAGCTGGAATTTACTAAAATTAACAACCTATGTTTTGTGAAAGATGCTTAAGAGGAAAAAGAAAACAGCTCACGAGTTCTAAGAAAATATTTGCAAAGCACATATCTGATAAAGGAACTATATTCAAAATACACAAGGAACCTTAAAACTCAACATAAGAAACCAATAGCCCGATTTTTAAAAAAAAAATTTTTATAAACATATATTTTTATCCCCAGGGGTACAGGTCTGCGAATCGCCAGGTTTACACACTTCACAGCACTCACCATAGCACATACCCTCCCCAATGTCCATAACCCCCAGCCCCCCTCCCCCCAGCAACCCTCAGTTTGTTTTGTGAGATTAAGAGTCACTTAGGGTTTGTCTCCCTCCCAATCCCATCTTGTTTCATTTATTCTTCTCCTACCCCTTTAACCCCCCGATTTTTAAAACTAGGCCAAAGTTCTGAACCCTCCTCATCACAGATATAAATTCACCTATAAAAGATTCTGAATGTCAACTGTCACCAGGAAATTGCAAAATAAAACAACAAAATTCCACAGCACATACATTAGAATGTCTGGAATTCAAAGCCAATAGCACCTAAGGTTGGTAAGGATGTGTAGCTCTTGTTCTTTACTGATGGAAGTGAAAAATGTACAGCCATTTTGGTAGACAGATTGGCAATTTCTTACAGAACTAAACATGGTCTTTATATAAAATCCAGCGATCAGTTTCTTACATATTAATCCAACTGATTTGAAAACATATCCACACATGAATGTGTATAGCATCTTTATTCATAATCACAAAGTTCAGAAGCAACCAAGATTTCCTTTTATAGGTGAATGGATAAAGAAACAATGGCACTTTCATACAATAGAATATTTATCATTTAGCACTAAAAAGAAATGAGCTTTCCAGCCACAAAAAGATAAATCTTAAATACATATTTGTAAGTGAAGGAAGCCAGTCTGAAAATGCTATGTTCTGTATGATTCTAATGATATGACATTCTGGAAAAGCAAAGAGTAGAGACAGTAAACAAATCAGTGGTTTCCAGGATGCTATGGAGAAAGTGACAATAGAATCTATATTAAAGACATAGGACACAACCTTACTGCAGGGGGTGGGGAAAATGGTTCTGATCTAAGTAACTTTGGATATGAGTAGAGTCTGTGAGACCATAGGCACAAAGAACTATACATAATCACTATACTATAATTAAGAAAGTATTTTAGCTATGGGTAGATACATGGGTTAACAATTCGATGCCACTATACAGGTATATTGGAAATGGACATTTAAGTAAGTGAATGGATAGTGACATACCAGGATTCTCAAAGCTGGAGTGGGAAGATATGGGTAAGTGAAGGAATGGTCCAGTATGCCTTTCCCACCCCAAAAAGAAAAGAGGCAGTTGCTTTAAGTTATTCCTAAAATGTATAAGGTTTATTTTCAATTTTTATTTATTTATTTATTTATTTATTTATTTATTTTTTTAAAGATTTTATTTATTTATTTGACAGAGAGAGATCACAAGTAGACAGAGAGGCAGGCAGAGAGAGAGAGAGAGGGAAGCAGGCTCCCCGCTAAACAGAGAGCACGATGCGGGGCTCGATCCCAGGACCCTGAGATCATGACCTGAGCCGAAGGCAGCGGCTTAACCCACTGAGCCACCCAGGCGCCCCTATTTTCAATTTTTAAATTCTCAATTCAGAATTCTCTAAACATTCTGCTTTGTTTTATCACTATTACTATTATTTCATAGAATAGTAATATGTGGTATAATAATCTTAATACTAGCAGCCACCATCAGCTAAGCACTTTATAAATATTATCTAGGGGCGCCTGTGTGGCTCAGTCAGGTAAGTGTTTGCCTTCAGCTCAGGTCATGATCTTGAGATCTTGGGATCAAGCCCCATGTCCGGGCTCCCTGCTCAGTGGGATGTCTGCTTCTCCCTCTCTCTCTGAGCCTTCCCACCCCTTTTCATGCATTCTCTCTCTCTCTCAAAATAAATACAATCTTTTAAAAAATTAAAAATATATCTCATTTATTCCCTTTATATCAATTCTGTATGTAAGTGTTCTAATTCTAAAGATAGCAACATCGAGGAATTTGTGGTCTCACAACTAATTTAGCCATTCATTAAGTTGACACCTATTTTTGAACATCTACCATGCACCAGTCCTTGTGTAATTATCAGGCATATGATGAGCAAATTTTCAGGGATGGTGCCTCAAGAGAACCTACAGTCTGGTGTGGAAGACAAAGGCTATCCCAGGAAACATACCAGCATGTAATTAAAGTGTCAGTTCAGAAAGGAAATGGACCAAGTAGGGGTCCTTATTCATTAAGTGGAGAGAGCATTTCTGGGGAGTCATATGTAAATAGAGGTATGGTAAAAATCTCAGAGGTGATGGGGGTATAGGGAGATGTGTAAGTACTGGCGGGCCCAGAACAGCACGGATTTGAACTGCACGGGTTCACTTAGGAGCGGATTTTTTTCCGATATGTATGGTGCAGTACTATAAATGTTTTCCTTATGATCTTCTGAATAATATTTTCTTTTCTGTAGCTTACTTTACTGTAAGAATATAGTATTATAATACAATGTATGTGTTAAGTGACTGTTAAGTGACTGTTCATGTTATGCGTAAGTCTTCTGTTTGAGAGTAGGTATTAGTAGTGATGGGTTTTTTTTGGGGGGGTCAAAAGTTATATGTGGGTTTTTCAACTGTGTGGCAGTCGGCACCTCTAACCTCTGTGTTGTTCAAGACTCAACTGTATTTCCCACTACAGGGAGCAGACTGTGTATAGATTTTAAGGCAGCAGCAAGAAGCTAATAGAAATTAGTAAACGGAATTAGTAAACTCCACAATCCTTGCTTTCACCCAAACCACCGCACTGTAGAGATCTTCTTCTCAATGTCTTCTCCTAAATATAAAAGGTGTTTATTGTAGAATATCAACAAAAGTCAGAACAGATTAAGAAAAAAGCAAAAATAATCAGTAATACCACTGTGCACAGAAAAACAGTTTAGCTCCCATCCTCCTGAAATGTGACTTTCTAAGACTAGTCCTGCTTTCAGGCAGCATCTTTCCACTTAGTTGTTTAAAATACTTACGAATGTTGTTCTAATACCTCAGTGACTGGAGAAAATAGGATAAGAGGTTTGCTTCTTCCTTATCCCAAATTTCCAATTATTGAAAGACTCATAAATTTTCATGCCATAAAAACCAGTGAAACTGGGAGGGAGAGAAGACAAAAGAAGGTTAAAACAGACCCTAGGAGTCCTTTGCCAAAGCCTGCAGTAACTTTGTAACGACCTCCTCACACTCTTCAGTTTAACAGTCACCAGACTCACAAAGGGCCAATGGAAGAAATGAGTAAGTAGTTCCGATGGTTACTTCTGCATAGTAACTTCTCTACTTCTGCACCTATGGTTATGAAAGCTGGGCCCACTTTAGTGCAAACACTATGTGCACAAATCATATAACCCACATGAAGTCCAGGAATGATTAATTCCATCTGATTTTAGCACAAGAATGCAGCATACATAAAATTATTAGGTAGACCCAACGTGGGGGAAAATATGTCTAAATACGTGGCCATAAAAATATTGGTCTAACCTTAATATCTCTAGCTTGCGAACTATCAAAATATATTCTACATAATGGAGAGGAAGGAGGGAGACAGAGACAGATCTGGGGAGATTACGTTGAGAGTCTAGAGAGCAAAACAGACACTTCCTTGCCCCTTCGAGCAAATGCAAAAAAGTTCAAAAGCTAATAATCCTCATCACTCTATATGATTCGGAAGTGAACCATGAATCATTCACTTGGTTTAGTTTCTCTGTGACTCAAGTTAGCCTTCTAAACCATGTCCCAGAAGTCCTGACTGAGAGAACTTTGTGTCTCCCCGCGGCCCTCCCTGTTCTTCACTGCGTTTATTCCAGTAAGCTTGCTGAAAAGCGTGGTCACTAACTACTGATTGGCCCATTCAGTAATTCTTAGTGCTGTCCTGGCCTTTGAGACGCTGTTCCCTCCCAGCTTGAGAATGAGGCCCTCTGGAAGAGGCAGGGAGGGGAGATTGGCTTATTAGTCAGAAGCTGACAGTCATAGAATGAAGGGCATGGGGGACCCCTCAGAAACTCATGTGGACCATTGTGGGAGGATTAGCGAAGGGGAACACACTTCAGGGGGCCTGTGGGCATATCTCCACAAAGGGAAAAAAAAAAAAAAAAAAAGGAGGCAGAGGGAGGTGGGTTGGAAGGAAATGCACACTTTCACTTATATTTCATCAGTCCTGATTTGGCATCCGGAATCTTTTCTCAATATTGTGTGTCCATTTGCTCTCAACTTTTTAATATTTATACCATTCAGGGCATCATATACTCTATGATTAGTTGGCATGGGCAATGTTCAATCTGGAGTAATCTGTATGCATGTATATTTCGAGCTGCTCCCTAATTGGTTTTCATCCACGTAATCCCACAGAGGATAAGGTTACGTGCTGGAAAGGGCTGAGGTGAGAATGTGGGTGAAGGGACTGTGAACTCTTTCCCTGGCCTTATTAGGATGCTGTGAGCATCTGCATTAAAGAGAGGGAGGAAAAAGTCCAAATTTCTGAATTCTCCTAAGTCACGCATAAGCACACAGTCTACCCCAGAGCTAGAAAAAAAAAAAAGTTTTGGGGTAACTCCATCCACTCCTGCATCATGCAATAGGTGGTCTAATAGGGGTCGAATATCAGGCATCAAGGGGAATGCATGAAGGGAAGTAGATGGAAAAGGGTATTAAAACTGAGAAAAAGTAAGCATATTTTTTTAGCTCCAGAGACCTGAAATTTGGGAAGGGAAAGAAAAAACTCCAAGCAAAGATTTTCGTATGTGTCTAAAAACAGGGGCATCTAAAACCACCTCTATTTCTCATTGCTCCTTTTTATTGTTGTTTTTATTTCTTTTCGGGATGTTTATTCATCTTTAACATCACATCTATTGTGGTAGGAGTATGTAGTTCGTGTGTATTTTTCTGGGTGTAGTCTGTCTCGTTGCAAAAGGGAATGAAGCCTTTGTAGGTCTGCAAATAGGTTTGACTAATATGATTTAAAGGTGAAAATATTGAGGCATTATTTTCAAGTTTGAAAACATGTGATGAAAGTTCACCTCCCGGAAAGAAATACTACATTTCAATTTACATAAATATTGCAATTGTCTTTACTCACTGAAAAAAAAAATAATGTCCATTTTTCCCTTGCTATCGTTAGCTGGGCTGGTGTCTCGATTAGGATAATTTGTTTCAAGTGCACTACAGTACAGATAACACATTGCATAAGGAGTCTGGGTGTTCTATATTTTCTGCTATCGAATGGGACTACCGGCTTGGTCATAGCGCTTGTTTTAAAAGTAATTATCATTCCCCAAGTCCAATTCACTCCCAGAAAAGGAATCTGGAATGAGTCTTTCTAAATCAGAAAAAGAGACAGTGGTGTAATTGTTCTTCCTCTTGGGAAATATGCTTTTCCTTAACTACATAAAGCAACACAAAAACTTCCATAAATAATTACAGTAACAACATGCTATGCCAAGTAAATAAAAAACGCACTGTGTATTTAGAATTAAAGAGAGTGTTAAAACAACACTTTTTAAAACTCTGCATCAGAGCACAAAATGAAACCACCCAGAGAACTTGCAGGAATAAAAATAGGTGTCACGCTGTATGAAATCTCACTTTGAATGATCTTATTCTCCTACTTCTATGTCAAGTGACTTATTTTATGATGGTTTAAATAGAGGAGTCATATTAAAAAAGAAAGGATATTTTTCTAGGAAGAATCTTATAGGCTCAAAGGCCGTTTAACTTAGCTCAGTCTTCTAGTTTATTTTGCATTAGAGGAACTTCTCATTTAATTTGCCAGTCCATAATAGGTAACTTTTTCAATATGGAGCTAAAGGTCACTATTATATGTAAGGAAAATTAAGCCGATGTTCTTGGTTGCCTTACAGTTCTCTTAGTTCAACTACTCCAATAAATGAACATGTACAACAAGCCGAAGGGCTTTTTATTACAAATTTAATTCATTTCTCTAGACAACTGTGAAATTTGCCATTGACATTAGTCATTACCCCAAGGCGAACTAAAAGATGATCTCAGTTAATAAATGATCCTTAACAAGGAACGCTCCTATCTCCTGTGATATTGGTACAGGCACATTTTATTAATGCAGGACTTGCTTCCTGCCAGAACACCAGCGTTCACGACTATTTGGTGTGCTTGTTTCCTCTTCCTGCTCCTGATATTAATAATTATGCAACGGGATAATTAGCAACACAAAGAGACAGTACTCCGAGCTTGAAGCTAGATTTTCAACACGTTAACCTTCTGGGAAATAAAGAACAGAAGCAAAGAGTCTAGCCAAATAACCAATGCAGGTTGATTTCACAGTGTGTAAAAGGCTAATTATCTGTGAAAAGTCTGACCTCAAGTAACAAAATTACAGAAATGTGCAGGCATTTTATTTTAAATAAAACTCAGAGCTACTGCTTCATATTCTAAAGAAACCTGATTAGCAAACGCAGGGAAGGAACTCTTGGACACTTAAGCAAAAATAAGCTCTGAAGGGAATGATGGTATCTGGAAATAAATGCTAATAATCAACCTAGACACCTGATAAGGTAGGGTAACAAAACAAAACAACAACAACAACAAAAAAAACAAACAACAACAACAAAAAGCCCAACTCCTACTTCCTTTCCCTACCCCCAACACACAGCCATTACAAGGAAAAAAAAAAAATACACACACACACTCAGTATGTGACAGAAGTAGGTTAAGTGTATTTTGTTTACTGGAGACAGGCTACAATAAAAAGCAGAAAATATTACTACTTCTTTGCAGATGCCATATGTAATTCATTCTGATATAGGAATATTTATCCACTAGCAGTAATAACAAACCACAATTTTTGTCATGAAAAAAATAAATTGTATTTGCAAAAAGCAAACACATTACAGAGTGTGTAAAAATGCAATATTCCCATTTTCTACTCAGAGTTCCAATTTATTGAAGTAACAGAGCAGAAAATGCACTGACAGCTGTTACATTTTATTGCGAATTAGTATATACGTTTTATATCCACTGAGCAAATGCATGATACATTGTATTCCAGTAATTGCCACTGGCTTTCCAAATGGAAACCGAATGATCTTAGTGCAATTACACTCAGGAGAGTACATAGAACAGCCTCTAGTTCTACATTATAGCACTTTAACAATACTAATATTAAGTATATTTTCTGTTTTTTAAGAAAAAATAAAAGATTAAAAAGTCAAGCTGGATTTTTTAAAAATCAAAAAGTAGTGTTCAAATGATATCCATGGGATCTCTCATTAATCCCAAATGACTTTATTTTAGTTACATGTGTTAAAATATTACAGTCTGGAATGTTCAGGAAGGTTAAACAAAGTTTCTCCCTCACCCCCTTTGTTTATTATAAGTATCAATATTTCACTTTTCCTGATGTCTCCTCTTTCAGTCTCTCTCTTAGCAATAGCATGTGGGGCTTTTAAGTGATGGGAACAGGGGCAGATATTGGAGTACTTTAGAAAATGAGCTGTACGCTGAGTTTTCACTTTACCCCAGCAGCCCAATCATGTTTGATTCTCTTTCTCATACTTCCCCACTACTCCTCCTAGCATGTGCGTGCATTAGCTATCGTCCTAAGGAGAGAGCCATTTGTTTTCATAAGGGTTAACTCGGATCTCAGAGATGATCTTGCTAATGCTTCGGACGATGGGTTAACAGACCAGCGTACTCCAACATTCTGTCTTTGCTGTCAGTTCTCATTCAATGGAAGTAAATTTCTAACATACTGCAAGGAGTCTATTTTGTTTCTTTTTGCAAACCTTGATTATAACACTACACCCTTTCTCTCCGCTGCCCGTCCTCTGACAGCTTCTCCACCGCCGGGCTTGCTGTGAAGGCTTCAATAAAGTCGGCTGTCTCCTCCCCTCTAGTGGTTACCAGCCCGCCTTGCAGGGGAGGGAAAGCAGAGGCCCTCAGAGGACCCACAGAGGGACATTTGTGCAATTCTTTGGGTGAGAGAGAAAAGGGAACAAATATAAACTAAGCAGTCTATCACCGCAGAAAATAAAATTTATCAAGCATTTAAAACAATATGTTAGTGGCGGCACAGCTTAATCAACACCAACCTGCTGACATAGATTTGCAATTTGAGCTAGTTATTAGTGATTGAATTAACAGCATGTCACAACTTGTATCTGGTTTAATAAAAGAAACCAACTAATGCAACAGAACTGTAAACAACATGTAATAAGACCCCCCCCCCCCCGCCCCCCACAGGCTGGCAACTAAATCTTACATAGCTAGAACAAGAAAGAGCAAGGGCCATTCCTCTTGGGTCTTGAAGGGCTGTCCCAAAGCATTTAGGGACTCTCTCGGGACTCCATACTTGGCTAGTGCAGTGGCCCCTCTGTAGAGACACCATCAAAAATGACAACATTAACAATAGCAGCAATAGCAACAAAGCTAATGACAAAGGATATCTCTCATCTTGATATCAGAAACAGTTGTGCAGGGCACCTGGATGGCTCAGTTAGTTAAGCGACTGCCTTCGGCTCAGGCCGCGATCCTGGAGTCGTAGGATGGAATCCCACATTGGGCTCCCAGCTCCGCCTACCCGTCCCCTCCCAACTGTTTCTAAACCCAAAGCTGTTCAGAAGTTTATTCAGAAGAAAATGCATTGAGCCTTATCCTGGAATTCAAAGCATGTACCTTTCTTGCTTTGCTGCAAAAATATATTAATGCTATGGGTTTATGAGTTTTAAAGTCTTAAGGTGTAGGTTTAGGAATTGTGCATCTTAGCATCTAGTGTAACACCAAACAAGTTGCTGTTCCTAAAGTATTCTGTGCTTTTTTTTTTTTTCCTAGAAAAGAATTAGTAAAGCTTACTCTGGGCTTGAATTATGCCTAACTCTACTGAAGTGTTTTAGATATGTTATGAGGAACGACCAGTATGCACCATAACCTACCCGAAATTAATCGGATTTGGATTTGGGCTTTCACCCAATTCACTGGACTCTTTTGGTAGGAAAAGATGTAAATGTACGTGTGACTTACCTATTTTGAATAGCTTCGTTCCTCTCCTTTTTAGGGACAGATATTTTGGAAAATCAGCTTACATTAAAGGAAACGAAGGGTAACTTAGTTATTTATATTGAGGAGATGTTAAGCATTAATCAGAATGGATACAATAATTCTCCTTAAAGGATATTTTTGAAAATTTTTAAATTTTTAAAGATTGACATTGGTATTGGCTACCATTAAGCAGATAGTGTCAAGTGTGTTTTCAATAATATTGCATTTACAAAGCAATATGCAAATATAATATACAAATAAGACAGAATTTTTCTTCTGCAGGTTAATCAGAATCCTAGTTTGAAATCTTTCCAAATGTCTATAGGCAGCTAACTATGGGAAATCAAGTACACTTATCTCCTGCTTCACTGAAAAGGGGTCCTGCAGGGCTGATCCGATCTCATCAGAGACGGAAATAAGGCAGTTCCTTGGGGACTGCATTAGATCTGAGTCAAAGTGTGGAACTGAAGCTTGGGGGAAATAGAATAAATCAGATATGGGAAGATGTACATGATCTGTCACAATAGACATTTCTTTCTTTCTTTTTAAGTAAAATCAATGGGAAATCTAAGTAATGATCATTTCCTCTCTAACACATGTGGTAGAATGAGAAGTATACTTAGAATAATCATTTTATCTCATCTTATTTGTGGTTTGGTAGGTTTTTATTACTACAACTCTTGGCTCACACCATCCAAAGTAGAGATGAAGGAAATGAAGGTTTGGGGGAGCAGGTGGTCTGCTGAAACATGTGCTTGAGAATGGTGGCAGAATGACAGGTCATGTCTCGTTTTGCCATCATTTTTCATGACACAAGGACAACTTTGAGTACCCACAAGCCATCATATGATGCTTATCTGAGGTGGATTTGCACTTTCAGAATTTCTCCCAATACCCAGTATATGTTCCAGACTTTTATCAGTTGGTGTATAAACAGAAAAATCTTAATTGATTTTAATGCTTTCCTTAGCAGAGTAAAATAGGAATATCTGAAATTCCTTGAAAAAGTACCCTAAATTTCAAAGAAAAAAATTAACTTGTATTAGCCATAGATCTGGATAAACTACATTCCTTTCCCATTATCATTTATGAATGAGATTGAATTATAAATGCTACTTCTGTGGGTTAATTTTTAAGGGTGAAATGTTTCAAGTTAAGTGGTTCTTCCTCACTTTCTTCATCTGTGTAATCAAATTCTATTACTGTGGAATTTTTCTATTACCCTCTCTGTAATGTAAGAAAGGAAATGTTCCAGGTTTCAGAAAAGCACATATTTGGGAAAACTTATCAATTAGCTCAATTACCTCTTGTCATGCCTCAATTCAAAGTTGTCTAGGCCAATGCAATAGAGAAACTAGCCATTTCTTAATCCCTTTTGGTAGTAGGTTGATCCATTCTCAGAAGTAAACAGAAGAGACTCAACTTTAGATGAGTTTATCAAAGAAGATGATTAAATGTGTTAAGAACTTTGGGATCCACTTTTTTCAAATGTATTTATTCAACTAATATTTATTTAGTGTCAGATGCTGGTACTCATAACAGAAGATGTATTGATGAGCAAAAACAAAGCCATTGTTCACATGGAGGTTAAAATTTACAGGGGAAAAGAGTCATAAATCAAATCATCATCTGAGTACAATTACACCTGCTTTTAAGGTGTTATCTGGGGGACACCGAACAGGGCTACAGGGACTTCTAAAGGTGGAGGGTGTTAAAACTGGGTTTAAAGGTTAGTGAAAGATGATCTCTTGAAGTAATCAGATCCTCAAGATGAGGAGGAATTAATTAAGAGGGGTGGTGTGTGTGTGTGCGTGTGTGTGTGTGACAACAGAGAATAGCCAGAACAGCACAGACATGGCTGCACTGAGGGATGGTGCAGTTACAGGTCCTACAGTGGGGCAGCCTCCAAGGGACCTAAGAAAGGCAGATACAAAAGAATGGAGGTGGAGGCAATATGGCCCCAGCTCTACCTACAAGCAAACTCTGTACATACTTAAAGGCATTTCTATCCCAATATACCAGTCTTCATACAAAGAGAGATAGAAAACCTTTAGGCCTTCTGAAGTGGGATGATCATGCCACTTTGCTGTGGTGGGAAGTATATTTGAAAGGACCCATGGTGGGACTGGGGAGGCCATCTGATTGCCAAAACATAATCACAAATCCTCCAAATTATTGTTCAGCACTGATTAACAGTTTTCAGAGAATGTTTTTTTTTTTGTTGTTGTTGTTTTTTGTTTTGTTTTATCTGAACGGGATTCAGTTGATTTTTTAAAGCAATTTAAAATTTACAGAGAAGTTTCACATGTGTTTGATCTTCACACCAACTGTATGAGGTGGACAGCGTGGACAGGATTATTCTGTACAAAAGAGACAAGCTAATAAAGTAACTAAGATAGGGACCCACAGTCTCAAACTCTTTCTAACTCTCCCTCTACCTGTAATAACATCCATAAAGTTGATATGTAATTAGTATAAATTTTTTTAAAGATGCATCAGAAAGAGATAGCTTTTATATAAAAAATTTTCCTCTTTATTTTGCTAGATTTATGGCTTTACCATCTCCACATCTTGCAGCTTGGCTGGTAAAGGGATTAATAAGAGAATGTTTATTAAAGATTTTTCAAAGCTTCATTGGAAAATCTACATGAGTACAAAGCTTCTACTTGTTTTTCATCATCACAGTGTGGTTTGGGGGGCACCTAAGCTTGACTTGAATGCTTTCACTTCAAAAGGTTAGGTACATATCATTTTTCTAATACAAACCCCCCCCCCCCAAATTCTCTAATATCTAGAACCTGGTTTAGATTAAACAGACAGAAAGGGAAGCCTACACTGTTCATCTTCTCGTAGGCATTTGGAATTTAACTCTCATCTATTTTCATATAAATAATCCATCATCAAAATCTCTTTCTACATTTTACTGAAGTGCACTGATAGGACACAAATACTGGAAGAATAGAATACTGTAAAACTCGAAGAGGTAGCTAATGGAACACAAATACTGTCGGCTGACACTATTGTACTGCTCTCATAAAAATGGTTTCATTTATTCATTTGGAAATAAGAACTTAGAACTTCCAGAAGGCAGTGTCTGGACCCAAGGCAGATCTATACAGATGAGTGAAAGAGATTTTGAAGTATTTTTTATAATATTTTTGAAAGATTTATTTATTTATTTTAGAGAGAGTTGTGGGGAGAGGCAGAATCTCAGGCAGACTCCTTGCTGAGTGTGGAGATCGACTTGGGGCTTGATCTCATGGCTCTGAGTTCATGACCTGAGCTGAAACCAAGAGTCAGAGACTAGACTGACTTAGCCACCCAGGCACCCCTTATATCATATTTTTAAAAGTATATTTATCTAGTGGAGATACAGTTTAAACAAGAGCACTCTCTAAAACTAGTGATTTAAAACCAACGACACATGAAATCATGACTTTGCAGAGTTCTCAGGACAGCTATGAAATCTTCTCTTAAATATGGAGCATGTTTTTATAGTGATTTTCATATAATTACAAATAGGTTTTTATTTTGGAATACTTTGGTAATTCTTTTGGTATCATGATTGGCAAAAACTCACAAATCTGCAGTGATTTCTTCCTTGCCCTCCCCAAGTTTGTATATTTTGCCTCCAAGTGTTATAAGGTTTAGTGAGTATTATGTGTTATAAATAGGGATGGATGAAAGTGGGGTGGTATGACCATAGTAAATCCCATTGGGTTTCAGATTCCCAATATTTAAGAGCATTTGTCATTCCAGACTCTGTTTTCTCATAGAGTCACACCATCATCATTGACTTCCCAGAAAGTAACATTTCCAAAACCTAACAAAATAACCATATTTAAGCATATGAAAGTTCATACAGAGGTAAAAACTATCATCATCTTTGCAAAACTACATAAAAATCTTGCATTAATACTTTCACAAACCACAGCAATGCCCTATGGTCTTACTTTTACCAAAGTAATAAAGACCAAAATTAGTTAACAACTTTCTACTCTAATTCGAGTCTGCTTTGTCATTCATTTATCATTCACTCATTCAGGACTTCATTCATTCATTCATTTAGTCAAAGACTAGCAATAAGTGTTCACAAGGTAGCAGGCACTGTAACATCACTGGGGGCTACAGGATGAATATGACTTAATGTTTATCCCCAGGAACTTATCCCAGGTCAGGAGATGAATTGGTAAAAAAATAATTACGATGCAATGAGGGTTCTAATAGAGCTCTGTGTTCTTTCTCACTGCCCTGGAAAGATTGATGATCTTGAAAGATGGGCAGACATTCTCTATTAAAAAGAACAAAAGGGTGGTGGGGGGTCAGTCAAGGGCAATCACATATATGGAAGGCCTGAATGAAAACAGAAAGCCATAAAAATATGGACTGTTTAGGGAAAGGCAAGTTGTTTTATTATGCACGTGCATGGTAGATAGTCTGGTGGCTTTAACCGCAGCCAGCCACCAAAGTTTTCTGTCCTGGGGCAAAATTCCTAGGTCTCTCCCTTCCTTTCCTTCCTTCCTTCCTCTCTCCCTCCATCCTGCCTTCCTCCCTCTTTTCTTTTTATTTTTTCCTTCCCTCCCTCCTCCTTCCTTCCTTCCTTCCTTTCTCTTTCTTCTTTCTTTCATGTTTACATCTCTTTCTAAGCTAAACTTATCAAGATTCCAGTAAGTCTTTCCCTCCAAGACCCTGTAAACACAAGACTTCACACCAAAGTGTTCATCTTAGAAGTTTACGAATGGCCAACATAGATGCAGATTAAGTACTTCAGAAAGAAAATGGTAGGCAAGGATGGAATGAGAATAGTACATTAATGCGATGGAGTTACATCTTACAGGCAATAGGAAGTCACAAAACATTTTTAAAAAAAATTTCTTTGAAACAGGGCACCTGGGTGGCTCAGTGGGTTAAAGCCTTTGACTTCGGCTCAGGTCATGATCTCAGGGTCCTGGGATCGAGCCCCACATCAGGCTCTCTGCTCAGCAGGGAGCCTGCTTCCTCCTCTCTCTCTGCCTGCCTCTCTGCCTACTTGTGATCTCTCTCTGTCAAATAAATAAATAAAATCTTTAAAAAAAAACCACTTTTCTTTGAAACAATCTTAATCATAAGTAAAGGTAAGTACAGTACAAAGAACATTTTTTTCCAAATCTTTTGAGGCTAAGTTGCTGACATGATGCCCATAACACTGAATAGTTTGTTGAGTATTAACTACAAATAAGGACCTTCTCATATATAACTACAATGCCATCATCAAAATGAGGATACTAACACTGATATGTTATTAGCATTTAATTGGCAGACTGCATTCTTTTGTCAATGGTCACCAAAATGTTCCTTTTAACAAAAGGATCAAGCCCAGAAATGCATACTGTATTCAGTTATTATGCTCTTTATTTCCCTTCAATACGGAGTATTTCCTCACCCTTTCCTTGATTTTTGTGAACTGGACACATACAAATATTTTAAGCTGGTTATTCTGCAGAATGTCCTTTATTTGGGTTTGTCTAATGTTTCATTATTTTTAGAACCAAATTGTACAATTTTAGCAGAAAAATGCACTGTTCTGTCATTGCCTCCTATCAGAGGGCAAAACATGTCAACTTGTCCAATTATTACTGATGTTATCTTTGATTACTTGATTAAAGTGGCATCTCTCAGACTTCATTAACGTAAAATAATTCTTTTTCCCTATGTAATTTAATAAATATTTTGTGGAAGGGTACTTTGATACTACATAAGTACCACATTACTCATCAAAATGTCTATTAATGCATTTATTTATTTGTTTGTACCCAGGTAAATATATTGATTCCTATTTAACTGGAAGGTTATAACCTCATGATTGTTATTCTTTTTATAATCAAACGGAGCCATATCTGGCGAATGAGAGAACTTACTGAGTTTTTGGATAAATCACAATCATTTTTTGAGCCCTTTCTTGTTTGGAGACACTAAGGTGTTCCAAGTTTTTCCTATATTTTCCTGCCTTAGCTCTGGATTCGGTCACTTTTGTGAGGAACAATGCCCTGTGGTATGGTGTTTAGAAATCAAGGTCTAGGTGCTAGGGATGCACTCTTGGAGTCATACTTCCTCCAGGTCTTTGGATGGAAGAAGCACACACATGTACCCATACAGACATACACACCCCCTCACACATATGCATATCTGTTTATATTGAAAATAGTAGTTAGCACTGGCATCTCCATTTCAATCCAACATCCCTGATTCATTCTACTTTTTGCTCTTTATGTGCAACTCCCTTTTCAAACAATGAGAAAGCTGCTCTGATTGCCCTCAGTAGACTTGATCTATTTCACCATATCTAACTCCTATCACCACCATTTCCATACCTCTCTTTTTCCTGATATGTCCACCTTGTTAATTACTACTACCTCTTACCTACCATCTCTTTATTCTTCTTAAGTTACTCAAGTTTCAACACCCTCTGTCATCATCAGGATCTTTAAACAAGATCAGAATTCTATTTTGAGATGGTGGGCATGGCATCAGGATCTCTAAGCTGAAGGGGGAAGAGCCCCAGGATAATACTTCAAGCTAATATTCAAGCAAGAGGTGATGATCATAGTGAGAGGGCACAGATTTAAGATACCTATCTCTGACAAAGTACCCCTAAGAGTAGGGTAGGCGATGGAGTGGTTGATGAAAATGGTAAGGGGCGTAATTTGAATAACTAAGTGAATTTCTCAAAATCCTGAATATAGGATAGCGATAAGATCATCATTTGTTTTGTAGAATTTTGTTTTAGAGGTGGAAAGGAGATTATAGTTTTGGATTGGAACATGTTGCTTATTAGATGTTGGCCAAAAAAAAAAAAAAAAAAAATCTTTTTATTAGAATCATCTGGGTAGAACCTAGGTTGTGTTGAGTTGAGGAATGAATGCAGTTTCGATGACCTGTAGTGGCAAAATGAAACAAAAGCATTTTTTTTTAATTTTTTATTTTTTATAAACATATATTTTTATCCCTAGGGGTACAGGTCTGTGAATCACCAGGTTTACACACTTCACAGCACTCACCAAATCACATACCCTCCCCAATGTCCATAAAAACAAAAGCATTTTTTGTTGGGGGTGGTTTGTTTGTTGATTTCATGACTTTGGTTTCTTCTCTTAGATAAAAACAGCTATAGGATATCTTCTCTATGTCCAACGATTGTTTCCCTCTTGTTCTCCCTTTCTCTTTTCCACCTTCCCTTATAGTCTTTCTCTCCGGGTGGTGAAGGAAATAAGGAGCCAGGCTTGGATAGGAAAGGACAGATAGAAGGGGACAGAGAAGGTAATGGGAACCATTCTAGTTACATTTTCCTTTTTTCTAGTCCTAGTTTCCTATTGCCTCTATAACACATTAACACACATTTTTGAGACTTAAAACATGTTAAGCATATTATCTTTAAGTTCTGGAGGTGAGAAGTGTTAAATGAATCATATGGACTAACACCAACATGTTGACAGAGTTCCATTCCTTGTGGAGATTTGCAGAGAAGACTGTTGCTTGCTTTTTCTGGCTTCTATAGGCAGCTCACATTCCTTAGCTAGTGGCTCTTTATTCCATTTTCAAAGTGTCACTCCAACCTCTGCTTCTTTTGTCATATCTTATATCTTGATGGCTTTGGCCCTCATGTTCTCCTTTTATAAGAATTTGCTATTATTTTGAGGCCACTTAGATAATACAAGTGGAGTTATGTCTTACAGGCATAACCTCTTCCTTTTAAAATATTTAACTGAATAAAAACTGAAAAGTCCATTTTACTGTGTAAGGTGACATATTCATTGGCTTTGGGGATTAAGACTGACATCTTTCAGGAGTGCTGTTATTCCATTATTAGTTACCCTCAACAAAGGGCTCAACCTTTAGCATTATACAAGAGTACCGTGTGCAAAAACTTAGCGCTGCACTAAGGACTTTGACTATAATTTTCCTTGAATTTTGAAAATAAGCCTGCAAGACATTCTTATATGTTGTTATATAGAGAGAGACATCAGAGTTTAAATAACTAATCAAAAGTCATAGAGCTGCTAAATGCTAGAACTCCAAAATTCAACCAGGTGTGTGACTCAAAAACCTATACTTGTGAACAATAACTCCATCTATTCAAACTAAATAGAAGATGTGTTCTTTTTATGTCCACACTACAGATGGTGACACCAAGGATGGATTTCAAGAAACCCAATCACGTAAGAACAATAACAGCAAAAAGAAGGTAGACAGTAGCAGGAAGGGCTTAGAGACTTCTGAATGCAACCTGTGGAATTTCATTCACGGACAGACCTCCTGGTTATGGTTTGTGCTCAAGTTGTACTTTCTTTCCAGCAATCTTCTGGCATTTGCAGTGGATGAGTGCATATTGTAACTTAGATAAAGAAAAAAATCAAAGAAGAGAAGGAGTTACACATGTGGTAAAAATGAAGGAAGATATTATGGCAGAAGGGAGAATCAAGAGGAGCAATAAGAGGGGCAATAAGAGAGACAAGAGGGCAAGAGGTAGCTTGGAGATAGTGGGAGGAAAAAGGCAGGATGCTGCTGTTGTTGACTTGCAAATCATCAGTAGTCCCGATCTTTGCATAAGCGGATGGTGATTTAGGAATAGCAAGGTGACCTTTGTGGATAGATTCCCCAGGGAGGCAATACTGTCCAAGATAACTATTAAAAGCCTATGGACTTCTTTCCACCTATGAGACACTAACGAATATAAATGGAATGCTTCCTTACATGTTGTTTTTGGTTCTGACAGACTGTATTTTTCTGAGTAGTTACAATGATAATTTAAGAGTTTCTAGAGTGAAATTCATCCAATTTTCCTCTCAACAGAAGACACCAACACACCGATGAGATAGATGTAAAATTAGACTAAAATATAACTGAAAACTAAAGCCAGTTTTCAGTCTCCTGTTACTTTTATGACCATCCCCTGTTTCCATGGAGGGGACAGCGCTTCTTATCCTGTACATAGAGCACTTCAATGAGAAATTTAACTACACACATGCCTGTTACTAACACGACCACCATCACAACAACTTCTTGGACTGTGAGTGCCATTTATTGCAGCCATGGCAGGCAGCTCACTACAGCCAATGAACATTTCTTTCACTCAAAAGCTGTATGTTCTTTGGTAATTTCTACCTGATAAAACATCATGCTATAGTATGTTTATATGACTTCCTAAGGCTTTAACTGGTTATCTTTCAAAGACAGAGCTACTGAGGCAAATGCAGAGTGACTGGTATCCTTAAGACTAACATGACTCAAGGTCTTAGCAAATCTTTGGGCTCTTCTCAAACTTCAGCTCCTAAGTTCTAGATCATGTTGAGTAATCTAAAAGAGCACAAGCACTAATCTTGGACACTTTGCCAATATCTGGCTTGTTAACCCTTGTCTATTAACTCTTCATTTGTTAGCTCCGAGAGTGTGGGCAGATGACATATTTTCTATGAGCTTTAGATTTTACATAATACTGATTTTGTGAATGCAAGCTGGTGCAGTCCCTCTAGAAAAGAGTATGGAGGTTTCTCAAAAATTAAAAAGAGACCCTATGACCCTGCAATTGTACTACTGGGTATTTATCCACAGGACACAACCATAGTGATTTGAAGGGACATGTCACTCCAATGTTTATAGCAGCAATGTCCACAAGAGTCAAATTATGGAAAGAGCCCAGATGTATATCAACAGATGAATGGATAGAGAAGATGTGGTATACAAACACACACACGCGCACACACACACACACACACACACACACGTGCACATACACTCAACTATCAGAAAGAACGGTATCTTGCCATTTGCAATGACATGGACGGAGCTAGAGGGCATTATGTTAAGTGAAGCAAGTCAGAGAAAGACAAATACCATATGATTTAAAATGGATGAACATAGGGGAAGGGAAGGAAAAATAAAATAAGACAAAAACAGAGAGGGAGACAAACCATAAGAGACTCTTAACTCTAGGAAACAAACAGAAGGTTGCTGGAGGGGAGGTGGGTGGGAGGATGGGGGTGGCTGGGTGACGGGCATTAAGGGGCACTTGAAGCAAAGAACACCAGGTGTTGTATGCAACTGATGAATCGCTGAATTCTACCTCTGAAACTAATAGTACACTCTGTGCAAACTAAACTGAATTTCAATACAAAATTTAAAGATAATAAAACATAAAAATATTTTTGTTCCTTCTCCATGATCCTTTATAGGAAAGCTCTGTACAAATGCCTTTGGGAAGAAGAAAGTTTGGAAATTGTAGCAGAGTTGAGTCTGTCATTTGTCTTCCACTACCTAACCGTATATTCTTGAGGAAGTATGTCACCAATTTTGGCATGTCTGGGTATGTGTATATGAAAAAGGGATATAATACTACCTCATAACTTTTATGATGGTTTAATTATTTATATATTTAAATTTAATTAGCCAACTTCTAGTACCTCATTAGTTTCAGACGGTGTTCAATAATTTATCAGTTGCGTATAACACCCAGCCCAGTGCTCATCACATCATGTGCCCTCCTTAATGCCCATTCCCCCAGTTACCTTATTCCCTTCATTCTCCCCTCCAGCAACCCTCAGTTTGTTTCCTAGAATTAAGAGTCTGATGAAAGTTTAAAGCTAGTCTTCTATGTGTTGTTCAACACATTAGCTCTCTTTTATCTTCTTGCCATTTGGTCTTCCCAAAGGAGGGAATAGACATGGAAAGTTTACTTGTTTTGCAACATGGAGATTTCTACCATGGTAGAAATGTCAAGATAGGGTGAGGAATACAGCCTGAATCCATCCACCACATAACATCATGAAGAATCCAATAAGTTAGCAGTTGGCAGCTCTCCCTGGGACCAAGTGGATAGAACCTTAACTTTTCTGAACCTGATTTTCACAGTCTTGGGGAGGGGAAGCAAAAACAAAAACAAAAACAAAAGCCTAGCACTGGCTTATTCTACTTTAGAATGCTGCTTAGTACCACTAATGCAGAAACATACTGAAAATTAAAGCATTACCAAAAGATAAGAAACCGTTATTGATATATCTTTAGGAATTATTACATTGTCCCTAATGCAGAATGATCAGAACATATATCTGGAAATATGAACTCAATCGTTCTTGCTTATTCATATATGTGAATCATTTCTTTTTAAGATTTTAATTATTTATTTGAAAGACAGAAAATGAGAGAGGGGTTGAACAAAAGAGAGAGAGAGAAGCAGATGCCCCACTGAGCAAGGAGACTGATGCGGGGCTGAATCCCAGGATCCTGGGATCATGACCTGAGCTGAAGGCAGACACTTAACAAAATGAGCCTCCCAGGCACCCTGTATTGAAATATTTTGGATTGTTCCACAATACTCTGTAACCTAGCTTTCCTAACCACTTTTTGTTTGCCAACTTGTTTGTTTTTGTCCTTTTCCTTCTCAACATGCATGCTCTGCTGTGGCCAATTCTCATTCATCCACATATCAGATACCTGAGGGGATGGTGATTGCATGAGGCCCAGGCATTTCCCTGGCCAGGTGTGGCCTCCCCTTTCCCCCAGCAGAAGACACTTCCTAATTTGGTCTTTGATGACCACAAAAGAGCTAATTGGACTTCCTTTCTTCTGGACTTAATTATGTTTTAAAAGTAGAGTAAGGGAAGGCATCCAGACAAAAATTCCATTTATTTTAGTGATAGAGCAAGCTAGAAACAGAGAGGGAAAAGTGATTTCTATTAAGTGTGGCCTACCTCACCAGAAACAGGCCAATCAACCATGCAATTTTTATTTATGTTTCCTTTTCATTTCCTGAGGGCAAATATACATTCTACCCCCTTGATGATGCCAAGTAGTGAGTAGCCATAAATCACCAGTGACATGCTGGAACTGGGCTTTTTAGGGGGCCAGAAGAATGACTGGAAGCTTATTTTCAGCACTGTCCACAAAATCAGATCACTACTGAGACAAATGTAGACAAAAAGGAGGACATCT
The DNA here is from genome assembly GCF_022355385.1 of Mustela nigripes. Classification (NCBI taxonomy): domain Eukaryota; kingdom Metazoa; phylum Chordata; class Mammalia; order Carnivora; family Mustelidae; genus Mustela; species Mustela nigripes. Next base: position 84,319,344 of record NC_081563.1, on the reverse strand, counting down.
TTGTCAGAAAATATCTCAACGGACATTGTGAGAATGAATAGGAAGAATACCAATTTGCGGTATCAGAGATCACTTGATTGGATCAGATAGCAACCGGGCCAGTTTCAGTTTTCTAGATATTTCTTCTGTGTATAGAACTAAGGCCAAAAATTTATGAGAGTATTTAAAAGTAAACATAATATAATTTAAACATCTTAGTTATTTTTCTCCACTATTTGAGAGGCAGTCTAATATTTTTGCAAGGTGTGAATTGTGAAATGTTAACTTTTGCATTTATCAGTTGTCTGACCTGGAGTAAAAATTCAGTTTCACGAAATCTCAGTTTCCTCCCTGGAAATGAGATTAAGAATGTCCACCTCATTATTATGGAAGACTGGTGTGGAGAATAAATTAAAAAATTGAGCACATACTATTTGGCTCTTTAGAAAATATCAGATCCATAATAGTTCTTCATTCTTCTGGTTGGGATTTTACATATTTATTTTGAAGATGTAGCTCTCATAAAAAATTTAAGATCCTTAACATTTGAGAAGAGTATGTCATTAGCATTCATTTTTTTGGAATTGCCATTAGAGGTGAAACACGTTATTTTGATTGTTTTCAACCATTTATGTAGCTTCTTTAAGCAAATGATTTCGATAATTTATAGTTCATTCACAAATCAACAGAAACATCACAAAATAGTAACAAAAACACTATATAAGAGCATACACACTAAAAGGCAAAGACATTTTAATACCTTCTGTGAAACTCTGACCTAAGAGATGGACATATAACATCCTGACATCCATCAGATTTAAAATCATACACACACATAAAACATACACATATCTCTCCTAGCTATGATATATATAGAGACACAAAACTAATTAGGATGTACATTCACAGCTATCATTGGTTCTAGTAGAAATAGTTTAAGTGGCCAAGTATGATAACACTTATTGAACTGTAACTCTGTGAACAAAGATTGCTAATGGTTCAATCCTAATACTGGTAATTTGTGTCTTT
>NC_081563.1:84291246-84313336 GCF_022355385.1 Mustela nigripes | reverse complement strand
AAAAAAAAAAAAAAAAAAAAGAAAACAAACTAAACAAAAATCAAAAGCTACATGAAGACACTGAGGCCCCTTCCTTCAGTAGAAGTATTAATAAACATGCCCATTGAATGAAATCTAATGCCCCCCACTTTGTGGACATTTTAGGCTTATTGAGTTATGAATTACTATAAGTTTCCTTTTGAGACCTTAGAGCAGATAGGTTTCTCTTATTTAAAGAAGTGAGGGCAGGGGCGCCTGGGTGGCTCAGTGGTTTGGGCTGCTGCCTTCGGCTCCGGTCATGATCTCAGGGTCCTGGGATCGAGCCCCGCATCGGGCTCCCTGCTCCGCAGCTTCCCTCTCTCTCTCTCTCTCTCTGCCTGCCTCTCTGCCTACTTGTGATCTCTGTCTGTCAAATAAATAAATAAAATTAAAAAAAAAAAGAAGTGAGGGCAGAGGATAAAGTCTCTCCTATAAGAATTTCTGATGTCAATTCAGCAGGAGAGAGATTGAAACTGAAGTTGGAAAGTAAGATACAGGCAGTTAGTCAAGTTGGCTCTCTTACTCCCCTTCCTAGATCTGGACTTAACAGAATCTACTCATACTTGAGAATCTGCATGAAGAATTTCCCCCAGCCAGATAGAAATAGGCAAAGACCTTGACAAGGAACCAAAATGAAAAGTAGATTATTTTGTATTCATTGATTCAAAAAATATCTATTGTGCTCCTACTAGAACAGGTACTGGTCCAGTACCTGTGTGAACTTTACCTTTTGTTTATTTTGCTTTTGTTTCCTGTATGCTTTTAAGTATATTCATAATTAAATCTTCCAGCCTGGTCTTGTTTAATCCATAGAAAATAAGAAAAAGTAAAGATCATTCATAAGCTAGGGCCATTTCCTTTAAGATTATCAGGGTGCCTCAAGACGTACTGGTTGGCTTTCACTCACACTCAGCAAGTGGAAAAACATCTTTGTGTATCAGCTGATTCAACTCTCCTTCACGAAATGCTCTTCTCTCTACATTAAAAGCTATGGGTTGTCTGGGGTTTTTGTACTGTTTTTTTCTGTTTGATTGTTTGTTTGTTTTCAGGGAGATGACAAGTTTTCATCAGTTTTTATGGTACTTAGATGGTCCACTTAAGGGAATCAGTGTCAGGAACATAAAACAGGATGATAACCAGAGATTTTTCAAAGTATTAAGACAAAGGGACATTTGTTTGTTTCGGATGCGAAACTAAAATTCAAAGTTTAAGGAAAAGACTTTGGACTTGGGACACAGATTTTGGTATATTTGAAATATATGCAGTATTTGTGTGTGTGTATGAGTATGTGTGTACACATGCATTCATTTTTTTATCACACCTGTACATTTTTTCTAGGGGAAAGAGATTTCATTCGATTCTTAAAGGGATTTATGGTACTAAGGCAATGCAAATAACTGGAGAGAGGACAAAGACTGGGAATAATGGCGGTTGCTAGTGACCAAAACTTTAGAATAATGAGCTGTACTTTGATGGCAAACCATATACAGTTGGGGTATGTGTTCTCCTAAACTCTTCATTATTCTTGAATGTATTTACTCATTTCCTTTTGGCCTAATAGTTACTTAGAGGAACAATTTTTAAGTTATTTTCTGTGTACTTCGGGCACTTGTTACTTTTTTTAATACTAACCTGTTGTAATACATTCTGATCAGAAGTTGTAGCCTGAAAAATTTTTAGTCTGGGATACTTTGGAAGACCTTTTTTCATCCATTGTAAGATTAATTTTTAATGAAAGTGTGAAGAGAAGCAGTGTTCTCCACATGATACAAATGTATTACTCCTCCCTTATTTATTATCTTATTCCAATCTTCTGTGTCCTTATTTTTTGTCGTCAATCTGCCAAAGCCTGAGAGGAATATGTTGAAGTTTTATATTAACATTGGATTTATGTCAGCTTACTGTTTTGTATATTTGATGTAACTGGTTGCTTTGTCTTCCTTGCTTGACTTCCTTCTGGGAGTTCCCTCCTCCTTTCAGTTGGATGGTTAATTAGAACTCCTTCCTCACATAACCCCTTATTCTTTTTTTTTTTTTTTTTAAGATTTTATTTATTTATTTGACAGAGAGAGATGACAAGCAGGCAGAGAGGCAGGCAGAGAGAGAGGCGGAAGCAGGCTCCCTGCTGAGCAGAGAGCCCGAAGCGGGGCTCGATCCCAGGACCCTGAGATCATGACCTGAGCAGAAGGCAGTGGCTTAACCCACTGAGCCACCCAGGCACCCCGAATTACCTTATTCTAAGAGATATAATTAAAAATAGTGAATAACTAGGCAGCACATGAGCTGAACTTCGGAAATAGGCCACCAACCAAGGAGATAGCCATAAGTAACCAATAAAGTCTGACTAGTGCGTACTACCTGATTGCCAACCCAACTCTTCACCATAGTCTATGGGAGATTGCTCAATCTTTGTCCAGTGCAGGACCATGCAACTCAGTGCCATTTTGAAAGGCTGGTCTTAATGCTTTCTTTCTTTGTGAGATAGTGAGATACAGAGGCCTTATAAGAGGGAAACGACCTGGGACCATCTTTTCCATCACATGGACAGGAGTGAGCAGAATGAAATAAGGCAAGGAGAAATGAGATAAAGAAGGAAGAAGGAAAGCACATAGGCTTAAGACCCAGGGACAGAATGAGAATAAAGCAGACTACCTGTGATATTATTTGAGTACTTGGATCTATCTATGCCTGATGGCTGTTGTCCACAAATATTTAAGTCATGAGTCAACAAGTTTTCTGCTAGCTTTAACTTTCTTGAATTTTATTTGTGTCACTTGAAATACAGGCCCTGCATAATTTAATTCAATCCTATCAGATATTTCAAATATACTGAGAATATAGAAAAATAATTAAATGCTCATGTACCCATGACCAATGCAATACAAATATACATATTTAATGGATAATTATTATGGTCACAATTACTTTAAGTGTCTTCTCTACTTATCCCCCACATTTCTTGAAGGAACCTATTCCAAGGATGGCATTCATCAATGTTGTGCAGATTTTATACTTTAATACAAATGTTGTAGTCCATATATATAAATAATGTATTACTGCCTTTAAGGTTCACATAATTAGTTTTTTAAAGTTTTTATTTATTTGTCACAGAGAAAGAACACAAGTAGGAGCAGTGTCTCCTGGAGGGAGAAGCAGGCTTCCTGCTGAGCAGGGAGCTTGATCCAGGACTCCAGGATCATGACCTGAGATGAAAGCAGACTGAGTCACCCAGACATCTGAAGGTTCACATAATTCTTTGGAAGAACTTCTCATTCTGAAGGGCTTTTTTTCTCTTAATATCATATCTTCCAGATTTATACATGTTTTATTTAGATAATCTACTCATTGTGACTCATCCTTTGCATTATGTCTTTTTATGAATAGACAGTGATCTATTTTCCCTCTTGGGTTCTTTTTTTAAATTTTTCCATTTCTTTTTTATTATATACAATGTTGCAATAAAAATTCTTTGGCCTTTTTGAAAATTTATTTAGGATGAGTACTTCAAAGGGGAATTGCTGAGTTGTATGCTATGTTCATTTTCATTTTCTTTCTTTCTTTTTGCTTTTTGTTTCTTAAGATTATTTGAGAAAGAGAGAGAGAGAAAGAGAGAGAACAAGAGCAGGGGTAGGGGAGGGGCAGAGGGAGAGGAAGAAGGAGACTCCCTGCTGAGCAGGTAACCCAGTGAGGGCCTCCAATCCAGGAACCCGAGATCACGCCCTGAACAGGAGGCATATGCCTAAACTAACGTGCCCTGAGCCACCCAAATCCTCCTCATTTTTAATTTAATTACATATTGCCAGTAGTTGTTAATCCCACTGTGTATGAAAGTAGCAAAGAAAATTTTCCCTAATTCTTCTTAGAAGTTTTGAAGTTATCTTTATTCATCCAGCTCATTAATCACCATGAACTTAACTTTGCAAATGGTAGAAAGAAAGGAAGTAATAAGTGGAGTTATTAGACCTGGTACAGAATTGAGGACCTAGAAATAGCACAACAGCTGTTGAACCTGGACAGATTTCAGCTTCATTAGTAAATATGAGAATGTCCATCTTGACTAAAACAAGTACAATTTTTCTTTTAATATTTTTAAGTTCTCTACAACATTTAGAAGTTATAATTCCAAAGTTGGTAATTTGGCCTCTTAATTTTCTTGAACTTCCGTGATTTTTCTCTACATTTTGTCAATTTCCATTTTTATCAATATTGTAACTTGCACTTATTTTTAGATTTATCTTTTTATTCTTTTCTCTTCTTAGCTTTCCGATTTAACTGCCAAGCTCACAGATTTGGGTATTTCTTGTTTTCTTGTATATGTGTTTAATGCTGCAACTTTACCAATAATTACAGATTTTATTACATTCTATGTATTCTGATAGACAATGTTTTCTTTGCTATTCAGTTGTAAATAGTTCACAGTTTCCATTATATATATCATCAGCAAACCTTTTTTTCTTTTTAACATTTTATTTACTTATTTATCAGAAAGAGAGAGAGAGAGAAAACACAAGCAGGGGGAGGGAGTGCAGGCAGAGGAAGAACAGGTTTGCAACTGAGCAGGGAGCCAGAGGTGGAGCTGATCCCACGATCCTGTGATCATGACCTGAGCTAAAGGCAGACACTTAATCGCTTAACTGAATGAGCCACCCAGGCTTCCCAAATCAGCAAATCCTTTTGATATTTCTGATGGCATACTTTTTCTCTTCTATGATATGTAGATTCTTTTTGTCCTTGATCAAGATAGTTTTTGGTACATGTTTATATATACTTGAAGCAGATATCTATTGTGGTGTAATTGTAGGTTGCAATTATTCACTAGATTGTTAATTTTTAGATTCAAATTCTTAGATATCATACTCATCATTATTAATAATTTGGTTCATGTATTCTGTGAGTTTCTGTTATAAGGGTTGCATTTTGTTTGTTGGAAGTGCTACATTGTCATTCTTTTAGCTAGCATTTCTTTTCTTTTTTTTTTAAGATTTTATTTATTTATTTGACAGAGAGAGAGAGAGATCACAAGTAGGCAGAGAGACAGGTAGAGTCTGAGGAGGGGAAGCAGGCTCCCTGCTGAGCAGAGAAGGGGGGGGTTGATCCCAGAACCCTGAGATCATGACCTGAGCTGAAGGCAGAGGCTTCAGCCACACAGGTGCCCCATTAGCTAACATTTCTGATATTTACAAGATATTTTGTAATAGGTTTTCTGGTTCATTATTGTTATATTCTCTTAAAAAACAGTTTCTTTTTAATTATGTTATATCTCTCTATATCTATAGTAACTCTTTCCTTTAATAGGTATTTGACCTCATATTAATAAATCTTTCCTATATTTTTGTGGGGATTCTGCATTTTACCTATCTTAAACTTTTTTTGTGTTATTATATTTCAGAGATGTTTTTTGAATATTTTACATGAAAGTTTGTTAGATTTATAAATGCCAGTTTAAAAATAATTTGCATTTTACATTTATTATAATTTTAAATCTACCTGTATCTGAACTTATTTCAACAATTTACGCTTGTTCTATTTGCCATAATTTTGATTGCATGTCTCTGTATTCTTCTCTTCATTTCTTCATTTTTTGGTGTTGAATTTACTTAATTATCCTTAGTTTTCTCTTGTTACTTTTCTTCTTCTAATTCAGAAATTATAGTCCATCTTTCAGTGGACACACTTATATTATAACATATGTCTTTATTTAATAAATTCTGCTCTGTTAAAAATATTTAGAATTATTCAACTTTGATATACTAACCTATTTTTAACTTATATGTGTATTGGCATTCAATCAAAGTTGGCATTATTGTTTATTTGTATATATACATATGTCATAAAAGGTGAATGTTTTTAAATGGTAATACTTATAGTTGTTTCCTGAAAATCTTTGTTTTTCTTGATCTATATAGTAATTTAGCTAGGTATAGAATACTGAACTGACAGTTATTTTCACTTTATGTTTTGAAAAATATTATCTCCTTCACTTAGTGCAAACTATTATTGCTAATTTAATGTCTTATATCATTTTATTACTGCAAGTTGTTTCTTGACTTTGTGGGTATCCTTAGTATTTATTCTCCTTAACATAAGTTTGCCTAGAAGTGGATTTATTTTTGTTTTCCTGTCTTAGGGATTAGTGGCTTATTTCAAAATAAAGATTAAATCTTCCCTCATTTATAGTTTTTAGCTGTTGCATATTCTAATATTTCTCCATCTCTCCTATTTTTACTTACATAAATTCACTATGCAAATGTTTGAACTCTTTTTTCTACATCTTAAATACTCTGTTTTCTTTTCTGTTTGTTTAATTTCCATAATTTTTCCAAATTTGTCTTCAAATTTACTCACTGATTTTTCAGCTGTGTTTAGTTTCTTTTTTAACTAATATGTTATGTTTTAAAATTCAGCTTTTACCACAAAATTTGATATTCTGTATTTTTTATTTTATTTCTGATCATTAAAATTACTGATTTTATAGTCTCTTTCAGAATGTTTGATTTTTCTAAATAACTTTGTCATCCCTGGTAACTGTCAAAATTGGTAATTATTTCCTCATGCAGTTTTTTAGCTTTTCTTTCTTCTTTCTTTTTTTTCTTTCTTTCTTTCTCTCTCTCTTTTTCTCTCTCTTTCTTTCAATTTTAGGCCTTTCTCTAGTATGTATTCTTATTCCCCTTGTCGCTCTAGCATCCCATAAATACTGGACCACAAAGAGATTTTTCATTTTGCTTCTTTTTGTGTTAAAACCTGAGAATAATGATTGTGCCTATTTTTATTCTAATGAAATACCTAATGAAAAATACCTGGTATCCTTGCATATAGTAGGACTTCAAAATATATGTGCAGTAGATTGCCATGAAAATTTAACACTGTCACCCATAGTCTTCCTAAAGCTGACAATTTCTCTCACTGAGTTAATGATATCAACTTGAGTGGACATGATTGGTTGATATTATTGAAGCAGACACCAGGAAAACTCCATTTTCAATTTTGGCCCCTGAGGAGGGCATTCTATTCAGTTGGCCCCTCCACCTCCAAAAGAAAGTTCAATCCTTCACTGAACAAAAGCTATACTTCAACTATGGAATTGAGGTAGTAACATTAAACTCTCCATTTTTTTAAGAAAGAATTTTGCAGGAAAAATTTTTTAAAAATTATGAGGAAGTAGGGTATCTAGATTTTCAACACAGACATTTGGTTTTCCAAAGTTTGATTGCACTGTATGTAAATTACATAATGTCTGGACTTATAGATAATTCTTAATATATATGATAGCATTTTACTATACATGGCAGCAGAGAGTTTTTTATTTATTTGTTTGTTTTTTCTCTTTCCTTTTTTTTTTTTTTTTTGAGGGAGTTTATACCCTCTAAACCCTATAATGAATTGGGTTTTAAAAGAAAATTCAGAAATAAGTCAATAATGTTTAGATTAAGTTGAAGTGCTATTTTTCATTTTGCTCATGACTAGGAGGAAAATATCCTGGTATCTTCCCTAACATAGTGTACCTTGAACATCCTGAAGGTGACAATGAAAATTGCATAAAGTTTACTTGTGTTTAGCTCACAGAAGACCAACAGAGAAAGGAGATTCTACCAATTCTTTTTGTACTTCCTCCATGCCAGCAAAAGCCTTAAAATGTTTATTTTTCAATGTGGTAAACAACTAATAAGCATGTATTTATTTCTGTTTATTGCATGTATTTGTTGTTGCTTACAGAGTTAAAACGTCTGGCTACATTCAGACTATCAGTACACTCAACTGTTCGTTGGTCCCTTGAAGATATTATGATGTAAGAAGATGCATCTCTGATTCCTTAGTCAACCTCCTGAGACCCCCCTGCTACCTCTACTGCTTGACCTTGAAGCCAACTACATGTGAGAATCTTCTGTGGACCTTAAAATATGCAGATGTGCGGGTCCCATCTTAAGAGGTTCTTATTTAGTGGGTATAGAATGACTCTATCAGACATCTGCAAACTTCTATTTCCTTCTTTCACTTTTCTAGTGCATGTGACACTTGAAATTATGTTACCATTCAAAGCCAAATTCTAATCTCATCTTCCAAAACTATTAACCAACTGTTTTTCCTCCCACCTTTTTCCCCCCCCTCTTTCCTTGGTTTTGTCTTTTTCCCTTTAGAATATTCATAATTGGGAACAAAACCAAGATTAATTTACTGAATAAGTGTTAAATTAGAATACACTATGTGCCAGGTACTATGATAAAGCCTTATTTTACTATAATAAAGAGAACATACATGGATCCTGATCTGAGGAAGTTCACACAAATAAATATCTAATTACAAATTCCAACCACTCATAAGAAGGAAAAGCTCATTGCACTGCAGATCAATTTATTAAAACAGAAAAAGTAGAGAAAGATTCCCACGCACAGTTAACACTTTTATGGAGATCTTTAGGCCAAAACTGCAATTGTCCAGGCAGAGCAGGGAGTAGGGGGAGGCATTCCAGGGAGAGGAGGAATTGAGATAGAAAAGAACTTAACTTAATGAAGGCAATGAAAGAAAAGTGGTAAGATAAAAATAAGGGATGAGAAGTACACCACAGATCTGGAGGAGACAAAGATCGGGTAATGGACAATTTTGGATATTACCTTATGTGCAGTGGGAAGTCACTTAATCATTTTAATGAAGTATTACTACAATAAGATTTGGGTTGGAAATGGACCCCTCTGATGGCTGTAATGAGAAAGGATTAGCAGTTAGCAAAGAAGGAAGGGGAAGAAAGCAGTTAGGCTTGAATGGAAAGGGGGCTTAATGGAAAATGTGATTTTGTCCTGCTTTCAGAGAACTCACAATATAACAGAAGGAAACTATCTTGGAAAAGCTAATTTTAGGCACCTGTGTGGCTCACATGGTTAAGTTCCAATTCATGACTTCGGCTTAGCTCATGATCTCAGGGTCCTGAGATGCAGTCCTGTGGCCAGCTCTATCCTGAGTGAAGAGTCTGTGTGAGAGTCTCTCTCCATCTCCTTCTTCCCTCCCCTTTGCTTGCACATACATACACATACACTCAAATAAATAAATAGGAAAAAAAAAAGTTTTGGAAAGCTAATCCAAACCTAATGTAGTACCAGTGGGGAAAGCTCTGACAAATGATGGTAAGTTGGAGAGTCTGAGTATTAGAAACAGAGCATGCAAATTGTAAGAGACACCAAGGAAATTCCAAGATCAGGGAGACACTGACAGTTTCATACTCAACATCTGACACTGAAGGTTTGTGACCATAATTGATCATGGACTCCTTCCTTGATAAAAATTTACTGAGTGTCTACTGTGTGCTAAGAAATGACCAAGTAATTAATATATTTATTTTTTTTAATTCCACAGAGGTCATTTTACTTCAAATGGCACTCTCAATTTCCACTTTACAGATGTCCTAAAAGAGACACCACTCCTCCATTTTTGACTCTCTTTCCTCCTTGCACATAACAACAATTCCCTCATTTGTCACAACAACTTCTATGCAACCAGTGTACTAAACAGTGTCTCTCTGTAGGATCAGTGCCCATGTGAAAGAGTCAAGGCAAACACAGGAGAAGGAAGGTTCTAAGTGGAGCCCATTTCAGAGGTAGAAGTGAAATAATTGTTTCATCATTTTTTATTTTTAATGTTGATATTACAGAATTTGCAACTTCTTTCCTATACACAAAAGGAATAAATCACATTTACGTAAACTCATAATCACCTTTTCAAATGAAAATTATTAGATGCTTGGGATTTGTGAAGGCATGGCAAAGGGAAAAATATTTCAACATCAGATATTAAAAATGGCTGACATTAGTAATGGACAAGAGTGCTAAGGAATTAAGGAACACTGAAACCTTCCTCAGTGACTCCTAGACTGTGGCCCAGGGACAATAGCTGGCTTCTCAAGGCATAAATAATTATAAATGACTATAGTTTTGTATGAAGCCCCTCACACTAAAACCTGTTACAACACAAATGCTTATTATCTAAATCAGTGAAGGGGCACACGGGTGGCTCAGTCAGAAGCATCTGACTTCAGCTCAGGTCATCATCTCATGGGCTTGGGATTGAGCCCCTTGTCAGGCTATGTGCAGAGCAGGGACTCTGCTTGTCCCTCTCCCTCTGCCCCTCCCCTGCTCATGTTCTCTTGCCCTCTTTCAGATAAATAAAAAAAATCTTAAAAAAGTAAACAGTGAAGGAATTATTACAGTAAAAATATATGGGAAGCCAATTCTGTTCCTTTAGTCAATTTAACAATTTTTCTTGTAATATGTTTTGTGGGTAGATGTTAGAGGTTGTAGCTTATTACAACCAGAAATCAAGGTATGAAAACCAACAGAAAAATACAAATTTCAAGTTATTGGAATAAACGACAGCCTCAAAAACCTATTATTTTTATAAGGGCCTTTTAGAAAAGAGAAATAATATCTAACAGTCTATACTTAAAATCTATTTCATTTTTACAAGTGTAGTTTAATTTTAATATTTTCCACCAGGCAACTATACCCAGATAAACGTTAAAGTCAGTTAACCTAAGTATTTTACTTTGATAAAGAAGATGCACTTACACTGTTATTTGAATGAGGGTCTCCTTAAGACGGCAAGCAACAGGGCACCTGGGTGGCTCAGTGGGTTGAGCCTCTGCCTTCGGCTCAGGTCATGATCCTAGCGTCCTGGGATTGAGCCCCAAATTGGGCTCTCTGCTCAGTGGGGAGCCTGCTTCACCCTTTCTCTCTGCCTGCTGCTCTGCCTACTTGTAATCTCTCTCTCTGTCAAATGAATAAATAAAATTAAAAAAAATTAAAATATTAAAAAAAAGACGGCAAGCAACAAATCCAGACTGTATTGTCAGCTTATACAACACTAGACCGAGAGAGGGATAAACTGCATTAGTTCTAAGTCCAGCTGACCTCTCCAGACATTTGCTGGCTTCTCTTCTCCAAATGAAAGATACTTATGTCATTTGCCTACAACTAAATACCTATCCTAAGCTATGAGAGCAAGCAGTATGACTGTAAATGCTTTTCTCCTAGAACTTTCTAGATTAGAATTGTAATTAAATTATGTCAATATACCAACTCAAAAAATGGATGGTAATTATCAAATCTTTTTTTTTAAGATTTTATTTATTTATTTGACAGAGATCACAAGTAGAGAGGCAGGCAGAGGGAGAGAGAGAGGAAGAAGCAGGCTCCCTGCTAAGCAGAGAGCCCGACGTGGGGCTCAATCCCAGGACCCTGAGATCATGACCTGAGCTGAAAGCAGAGGCTTAACCCACTGAGCCACCCAGGTGCCCTGGTAATTATCAAATCTTAAGAGTAAGTGTGAGACATAAGGTCAAAGCCAGTCATTAAGTAAGATCTGCTAGTTGTAGTTACATTTGGATGACTTGTTCTTCACACTGCCTTCACCAAATAACCTTCTTTCTCTATTTTTTTTAAAGATTTTATTTATTTATTTATTTATTTATTTATTTATTTATTTAGGGATTTCCTGCAAGAGGGGAGATGGAGGGAGAGGAGAAAGAAAGAGAAATCCCAGGCAAACTCCATGCCAAGTGCAAAGTCTGATGTGGGGCTTGATCTCATGACCCTGAGATCATGACCTGATGATGAGATGAAATGAACAGTAGAATGTTTAACCTACTGAACCACACAGACGCCCCACCTTCTTTCTCTATTTTAAAGATAGGTCATGTGATTGTAGCAATTCAATTTCATTATGACAATCAACTATCATGTGAAGAGGAAGAAATTAAAACTAGATGGCTAGTGCATTCTCCTTTCTTCCAGCAGCCTGCCCTCTAAATCACAAATTTCTCTCCCTAACATGCTCGTGTGAGTTTTCAGAAAATAGTAGAATATATCTCATACCCATTCCAATGTAATTGCTTTCAGGGAGAGGAGGACGGGGTTGGGAACTTAAGGCAAGGGAGATGAAAAACAAACTAGCTAAATGTTTTCAGACCTGAAAAAGATCTCATATAACTTGAGTCCTGGTTATTATCCAAAAAACTATTTAGTCTGCTCCCACATGGGCTGTTCAAAGTTATTTTGAAAGTAATTTTGAATAATTTTAGTTATTTGTAAAAAAGTCCTGACTTCTTTGAAATAAAGAATTCATGGAAAAGTGAATAAAAGAAAATCTGAATGCCCATAAATGCTTAATAAGACAAAATATTTCCAAATGGTATATCAAATTACTTTATAAGATGTCATTTATAACTAAAAAAATAATGTGGGTTTATCATTAATGGTTATTACTATTGACTAATTTAATAATCAAAGGAAGAAAATCTTTGGGACTACTTAAAATACCAACCAAATCAATATTAACAAAAAACAAAGTACTTTTGTTTATTTTATTAATAAAAATATGAACCACTAATCAAAACGGTTAAGGAAAAACAAGCATGACAAGTTTCAGCTGTAGTTACTTTTAGTTTTCAACTTTGCCTGTAATTTCTTTCTTAATATATTACACCCTTTGAATTTCTAAAACACAAATGAAAAATCCAGTCTTATGAAGGGTAAACAATCCATTATGAACACATTTAGACATAGACATTTTTCATGTAAAAACCAAACTGGATGTTTAAAATCAAATGCTTTAAGTTGATTGTCACTAGTGCACTGTTCCCTATAAAAGTGTGAGCATTGTTAGGAGGAGAGACACACACTACGTATGGGTGACCTTCACTACAGAGACACAAGTAGAAAATTGGAGAAAAGTAAGTGGTGGAAGTCAGGGAAATCTGACAATGTCTCCATGCTAATTAATCCTAAGCACATTTTCCTTAGAATCAACAAAGCATTAATCACTGCTTCTCACACTCACATGGAGATACTTGCATTTTTATGCACTTACAGGCAAAAGGATGGATTACTCTTTTATAAGGATGTCATATCATCCCCCTTGTGGCGGGTGGGGGGGACACTTCTTACAGAATTGGAAACTTCTTTGTCTTCAATTCTTTTTTAAGCCTTATGTGTTCCAACATGGCTTAATGATTCAGTGCATTCCATCTTTGCTATATCTCTCTTAATAAAATTTGGATATCTTAGCAAGTTAAGAAAAGAAGGCTCCGGCTATTCCTCCTACACAATCATTTGTTAGTTCAGTGTGTTTTCCAGCTGTACTGTTAGTTCTTCACATTAGTCATTGGATCAACCACCTATGTCCACCACTAGTGATTCTAATGACTCTAAAGGCAGACATATATTGGGAGCAGATCCTTCTGTAATTTCCAACTCTGTTGTGGATCAGCTACATGGTTTCTAAGAACACAAATTCTTTGCCGTGTCCTTTCCCCAGAAGTAATGGAATGCAGGTACACTTTGTCATTCACGGCATTTAAAATCCCCAAAATATATTTATTAAAAAATTAAACTTCTTAGTTTAGTTGCAAATTATTTCCCCAGAACATATTGATATGAGGCGAAATATCAATATAAATATAAATCCCTCAAATAAAATTTCTCTTTGCATCCTATGAAAGAGAGTTTTAAAGAATACTAATACATTTGAAACAACTGCATTAAATAAAAAGAAAATGTCAGTTCTGGATAAACGTCTTCTCACAACTCAATCTTCAAAGCTATTTGTTTCCCCCATGAAAATGAGGTTTTTAAAAAAGAAGAAAGGTCCTTAATATTTGTCCACACCAGTTTTCCCTTGAGACATAAACCCTAGGAGCCTTAGAACAGGTTTGGAGCTGACAACTCAAAGATCATATTTGCAGATTTTCTTTTAAGAAGTTAATTACTTAGATGTTTCTATTACTTGGCTTGTACTTGATGAATGAATAACTGAGTTTCTTCCTAGACACTTTCCTAGAATGTTTTAGGATATACAACTCCTTAAAATAGCTTTAATATTTTTTCAAACTCTGCAGACTCTATTGGCAAGAGTACCAGGACATCGGGGCGCCTGGGTGGCTCAGTAGGTTAAGCCACTGCCTTCGGCTCAGGTCATGATCTCAGGGTCCTGGGATCGAGTCCCGCATCGGGCTCTCTGCTTAGCAGGGAGCCTGCTTCCTCCTCTCTCTCTCTACCTGCCTCTCTGTCTACTTGTGATCTCTCTCTGTCAAATAAATAAATAAAAATCTTTATATAAAAAAAAAGAGTACCAGGACATCAACTGTCTTTTCTATAAATGTCATTTCTTTGGGATGAACTCTCTCCTTTGTTATTTCTTGGCAATGAATAATGGGGAAAGACTATTTTTCCCAAGGTGCATTAGAAAATTTTAATTTCATAATTAATAGGAAGACAATAGTTATTTTATAACTAATTTTAATCCATTGTTAATTTGTTCCTGAGATACTCAAGTACTTAGCAACAACCACTGGGCAAATGTAAAGATCAAAACATGTGAATTATAAATACTGTTCTAAATCCAGGCTTTTCCTGAATTGCTACCACTCCTAAAATACGGTTACTACAAGGCTATGGACTTCCTGGTTTCTCCTTAAATATTGCTTCTCCCTAGTCCTTTATCCAAAATTATGGGTATATTTTCTTTATCTGGAATTGTGAGTATATATAAGTTTTCCCATCATTTCTTTATATTTTCTCCATTTTGGATCACTATTTGGGAGATTGTGAGAAAAAAATGTAAATATCCTTGGAAGCAAGCAGTAGTTATAAATGAGAAAATGCAATGAAGGTAAAGAAGAGCATTGGTAACATATCAATAATAAACCATCACGCTAGGGAAAGAGAACACCTGTTTCATGTGAAGAATTAAAATTTTCAAATTTATATATGTATTATAAGTTTGTCATGTTTATTATTTCTGTAATCAGATCAAAAATTCTTATCTCTGGTTAGTGTGATTAAAGGAAAAACATTTTCTTCTTTATTCTTTTTCTTATTTTTTTCATAATGGCTTGTACAGTTTTAAATATGAAAAAATAAAAGATTTAACAAATATAAGAAAAGATCTGGATCAGCATTTTCAAGAAAGCAAGCAAGCGAGCAAGCTCAATGTCAAATGTTGATCAGTTGTATAAAGTTGGATTCAGCCCATAAATTCAACCCACTGACTGTTTTTTTAAGGAAAGTATTATTGGGGCACACACACACACACAAGTCAAATTTACTAGCAAGAGAAAAGTCAAATACACAGTAAAATTGTGATGTTTTGAAAATGAACTTTTACAAATTGTGTTTATTTTTCTCCAAAATAATATCACAGATATGCAAATATTGCTGCAATGTAAGACTGGATACTAAGTGGAGAAACTCACTTGAGATCGGAAGCTAACGTCAAGGCCTATGGGGGGAAAAGTAAACAATAAAAGCATTCACTTAAAAAAAAGTCACAAAAAAGTGTTCATCTAAGGAACAGTTTGCCAGTCACTAAGTGGGATGATCCTAATTTCCACATCTATGCCAAGGCAAATAATTCAATTTCCCTGGGAAGTTTTGGTGATACTATTAACATTACTATTATGGATACATGGAAATCAAACTGAAGTTCTAGAAAGACATTTTAATTTCATGAATGTTGCACTTTTGTGTGTCAAGCAATGCACACATAGCACCTTTATATCACCAAGAATTATCCCCAAAGAGAAGCAGAAATAACATCATTAGTAATGAATTATAAACATTAGTGGCAGCATGCTAGAAGTGGCGGGCTTCTTTGCTAACCCTTAGCTGGGCTTCTTCAAATGTCCCTCAAGAAGAGTCAGGAGACTGTATTGTCATTGTAGATGAAAAGAGTGAGGCTTGGTGATTAATTCTCCCCAGGAAGTGGAACTAGTAGTGAAGCAGGAACTAGACCCCACTTTCTCCTTCTCCCGCAGTGACTTCTTACCATGCACAATACTCAGTTTGTCCTAGAATATTAGATTTGGTTCGGTCTTCACTGGAAGTCAACATCAACCAGGCCCTGTTTTTTGTCTTGTCACATGAACTTACACAACAGGTTCTGATGCAAGAAAGGACATTAAGTTTGAGCTTGGAAACTTGCCCCATGTTGGGCTGGCCAGACAGTTAGGTGACCTCTTTATGAAAACAAAACAAAACAAAACAAAACAAAAAAACAAACAAACAAAAAACAAAACAAAACAAACAACAAAGCAAAACCAACAACAACAACAAAAACTAAACAATATCTCAAACCTTGTTCTTAAGATGACTTAAAATATAACACATAATCCTACTACCTTTCAGGTAGTTTGATGTATAGTTGAAGTAATCATGTGAAGGCTCTTTAATTTCCACTTCTCCCATGGACCATTCATTGCTTGTCTAATTGGGAAAGAAGGAGGACTTAGCATCACCCAGTAGATTATAATGTTTTAAGATCTGGGTTGCTGGGGAGCCTGGGTGGCTCAGTGGTTAGGGCTGCTGCCTTCTGCTCGGGTCATGATCTTAGGGTCCTGGGATCGAGCCCCGCATCGGGCTCCCTGCTCCGCAGGAAGCCTGCTTCCCTCTCTCTCTCTCTCTCTCTCTCTGCCTGCCTCTCTGCCTACTTGTGATCTCTGTCTGTCAAATAAATAAATAAAATCTTTAAAAAAAAAAAAAGATCTGGGTTGCTGTTTAATGTGTTTTTGTTTCATCAGAGTGAAGAATCATCATACATTATCAAAAATGTCTCCTTAATCAATGACAACATGAATGAATGATTACTAAAGGGATAGTCATTTAATAGAGGAGCATTTGTCACATATTTTCCTTTTCACTCATAAAAGAAGATAAAGCTAGCTGCTGAGTGCTCACTCCCTTAGGGAACTGTGTGGCAATATAAAGCAAAAATGACCTACCCAGGGTGAGTCCTGCCCGGGGTTTTGTTTTTGGACAGGCAAGAATGCAATGAGCTTCACTTTACAAAATAAATTCTCAGAGCATCACGAATAGAGTCAAAGACAGAGAATCCTAGAGCCAAAGTCACATGATTTAAGATCATTTACAGCTGCAGTCTGTAATGTCATAGGTAAAACAAGAACACCAACACCACCAGCCAAGCCTTCTTGGTGTTCCCCCTGAGGTCTCAGGACTGGTATTTTTTTTTTAAAAGATCTTATATATTTATTTGAGAGAGAGCTAGAGAGAGTGAGCACAAGCAGGGGGAGGAGCAGAAGGAGAGGGAGAAGCAGACTCCCTTCTAAGCAGGGATCCCGATGCCAGGCTTGACCCCAGGGCCCCAAGATCATGACCTGAGCCAAAGACAGCTGCCCAACCTCCTGAGCCACCCAGGTGCCCCTAGTACTGGCTTTTCTACTTAATATTAGCAACATGGCTTCAAAAATAACTTCAAATGTATCGCTTCTCTTGCCACAATCCTTTTTTAAAAAATTTTGTTTGAATTCAATTCATCAGCATAGACTGCATCATTAGTTTCAGAGGTAGAGCTTAGTTATTCATCAGTTTATTGCCAATTCTTGACAAGGTAGTTAAAAAGTCATATTCTGCATTTATTTAAAAGTGGCATTTGATTCACACTGATCAATATTTGATTTTATGACATGTAAGCAGAAATATTTAAACATCATATATCATCAAGGGGACTTGAAGACATTATTTGAAAGCATTAATTTTAATTTTCACAAAATGAAACCACTAATTGTGAACAGCAACACAGGTGTTGTACTATCTGGGTTTCTATTCCAGATCACCACTAAACAGCTGTGTGACCTTGACATTATACTTAACCCCTTCACACCTAAATGCTCTTAATAATGCCTACATCCTAGTGTGGTCAGGAGGATGAAATGGGATACTTCATCCAGAGACTTTAGTGTAGTGCCTGAAATATACATAATCAACACATGTTAGCAATTATTGTTATTTTTACCAAAATGATTACTGTGGCAAGAGCTTTGTGATTAGAATCAAATAGAACTTCGAGACAAGCGAAAGACATTAGAAATATGTGCTTTTTTGAATTATAGTTTAATTATTTCAGAAATTTATCTCAGAAGAAGAAAAAAATAAAGGATGAAACATGAAAGTTTTAGAAGGCTCCAAACACAAAATCTATCTTCTTTGCCCTTGACTTTCTCTTTGCGTTATACAGTTCTAGTCCTAGAAAAGATTAGGCAACTTGGACTGCGTTTTAAAAAGACAGGTACTATTGAGTCTTGAATATCTTTTTTTTTTTTAAGATTTTATTTATTTATTTGACAGACAGAAAGAGAACACAAGTAGGTAGAGTGGTAGTCAGAGGGAGAGGGAGAAGCAGGCTCCCTGCTGAGCAGGGACCCTGATGCGGGACTCGATCCCAGGACCCCAGGATCATGACCTGAGCTGAAGGCAGCCTCTTAACTGACTGAGCCACCCAGACACCCCTTGAACATCCTTAAAGTTATTAAAAGGGCCATTTCTATATGTTCCTGTGTTAATGCCCGTATTTTGTTTTATTTTATAATTTTTTTTTTTAATTTGACAGAGAGAGATCACAAGTAGGCAGAGAGGCAGGCAGAGAGAGGAGGAAGCAGGCTCCCCACTGAGCAGAGAGCCCGATGTGGGACTTGATTCCAGGACCCTGAGATCATGACCTGAGCCAAAGACAGAGGCTTAATCCTCTGAGCCACCTAGGTGCCCTCCCCGTATTTTAGTTCATATATAAACAGGCTGTTTTAGAACTCTTTTGACAATCATAAAATGAATACGAATAAATTGACTGTGAACTCCCATCAGAGCTGAAGACTCTTCAGATGCATTTGGTTGTCAAAGTGTTCTTCCAGAAGAGAAAAAGAAATCCAGTATGAGAGGCACAGTTGTCTGGGTATTTAACTCAAGGGACCAAAGAGCACCCACTTACACTCCTGTAATATGTATCCTTCCCACCACAGATGGTCCCACCACATCCCAGAAGAGACAAAGTGGAGCTCCCTGACGTGGGAACCAGTGGATTAGTGGGTTTGAGGATTGAGGAGGGTGATGGCACCTGAATAACTCTGTGCTACTCTGAGGTGTGGGCAACTCCTCTTCTTTGAAGGAGATGACAGCGGAAAGCGTTTAACATGTTTGCCACCTCCCTGTCCTATCGCTCCAATCTCCAGATTACCAGCTGTTACACAAAAAGTCAGAAACCTGATAGAGAAATCAATTTTAGTAAAGGCAAAAGGAAAGAAATAGCAAGGAACAAGACATATCACCTGAGTGCTAGGTACAATTTTAAATTTCAAAAATTAGAAGTACATGTGAAATAAATTATTGTCATTCTGAAAGATTAAAGATTGAAATTAACTCAAAAGAAACTAGATATGGTGAATATACCAAAACCAGAGGACGTGTTGCAAATATCATCAGAAATATATCATAAAATAGGCACTCAGTATTTTTATCATATAAAGTTTTATGAGCATAGAAAAAAGTTGCCCAACTCGTTCTAGAACACTAGAAAAAGTCTGATTCTAACAAAATGGAAAGATGAAAAAGAAAAGAACTGTTTGTCAAATTTTGCTTCAGAATATGGATATAAAAATCTTAAAGAAAACATTACCAAATCAAATTAATTAAGGTACTACAAAAACAACCATAAACAGGTATGAGTTATGCTAGGACTCTAGGACTGCTTCAATATTACAAAATTATCCAACATGTTTTTACTACAGGAAAAGTTTAACACAGAAAATATATAACCTCAATAAAAATAGCAAAGAAAGCATTTAAAAAATGGTGGACAGTCCGATTTTAAAATTCTTACAGTAATTTTAAATTTTTTATATATGTAAATATCTTCAGGGTATCATTTTAAGTGAAAACAGGATGTTACAAAATGTGTGGATTTAAAAATGAGATCACAATACAGTTCTACATTAAAATATATATATGCATATATCTGTATACATATACCTACATTTATATATCTATAAACATACACATATACATGGATATGGATAGGTTCTATAAAGTTACACATAAACATCAAATCATTGTGGATTAGGATTTGTAAGTAAGCTTAATTACTTTCTATTTTTTCTCTTTGCTTCTCAAGAGTTTCTG
The DNA here is from genome assembly GCF_022355385.1 of Mustela nigripes. Classification (NCBI taxonomy): domain Eukaryota; kingdom Metazoa; phylum Chordata; class Mammalia; order Carnivora; family Mustelidae; genus Mustela; species Mustela nigripes. The sequence continues at coordinate 84,293,372 of NC_081563.1, read as the reverse complement.
TGTGAATATGTACTGGTTGTAATTTTTAAATATTTAATAACATTATTTTGAAGTGTAAAATCATAACCACTAGTTTCAAAAAATTAGATAATCTGACATCTATAAAGTAGTATTTCCACAAAATTTTTAAGCCTTTCAGTTTAAATTATCAAAAGTGTGCTCCTGAGATTTTGAAAACAGTGATTATTCATTCTCACAAATAATATTTGTGGGAATAAATAAGTTTCATGCTCAGGTGTCCTTAAGGTACTCATAACCCAGGTTCAGTGAAATAGAAACATAAGCCATCAATTTTAAAGCATTTTGATAAATGCTAAAACAGACCAATGTGTGAAGAGCTGGATGCTCTACACAAGCTTATCTTCAGTCCCTCAGGTGGGATGAGCACCCTGTAGACTCAGGATCTTTGCACATGCTAGCTCTGCTTCCCCACTTTCACAAAGGCTAGTATCTTCTCTACCCTTCAGTCTCAGCTGTAATGGTCCTTGCCCTTGGTCTTCTCTTTCCTGGTAGACCTAATGAAAGAAAGTGAGCCTCCTCGGATGTTAATCCTTGTTACACCTTCTAGATTTCCTCCCCACACATTCCCAAACCTGCAATTACTAATAATATTTATTCTACTCATTTTCATTTTACCAGTCTCCTCAATGAGAATTGAAGGTCCTAGAGGGAAGGAACATGTCTCTTTCATTTATTGTTTTGGCTCAGACAATGACTAATAAATACTAATAAGTACATGATTGCATTATAGATTAATTAATTTCTTTCTCATCCATCAGTGAAAAGATTGACAGTTATCCATGGGATCTGTTCAAAACTTTTATACCTCTTGTAATATGTACAGATTATCTGTCTAGTTTATGTTCCAGAAAATTTATATGTGTGTGTATACGCATACACACACATATAGAAACACACACACAGATTACATATATACATATATGTATATATACATACACACACACACACACACGTGCCAGTTTTCATGGAATTGGTGAATGATTTTGGATAAATTCTTTAATGCTCCCCAGCCTTTTTTGCCCCAGTGTAATGTGACCAGAATCACATACTTCTGTCCTTTTCCAGAACTGCTCTCTGCCTCACTAGCTTCATACATCTACAGAACCTGAACTCAAATAAATACTAACTCTAGCATAAAAGTTTTCTGTGTTAGACATAAAGGTCATATCACAGAACACCACATTTGAAAAAAAAAAAAAGCGCTTATAAATTATTTTATCGGACTTTCCCTTGCTCTGAATGAGGGAGGTAAACTTGTGAGTCAATTTGCATATCATCTGATAAGCTGCCTCAGTGCTCTTGGTAATGAGGTTGTATATAGTTACACAGATGGATAAGTAAAGGGCGTACGATATCATAGCCTAGTGTTGCCATGTAAGTCTTTTGAGTGTCCTACCACATTCTTTCCAAATAGACCACAATCCCTGACACAGTAAGACACAGTGCTCAGAATAAAGTAGGCTCTCAATAAATATTTGCTGATTAATGATGAACGTATATAGGTTTCAAAAAGTAACAACCGATATGTAAACATGAGGTGGTGTTAATGTATGTTTTTATCATGATAATGATTAGGATGACGATTTTTATCAACTAGGTGGAAATAATACTGACGCCTTGCTTGTGTATAAGATAATCAGTATTGGTATAAATGAAATACTTGTACATAAGGGTGTTCCACTGTTTCATTTTATCTTAAAATTGGGCATGATTAAAATAATGAGTGGTTTAATAGAAATCCCATTTCTAAAAAAAATCCAACGCAAATACAAAAACAACACTTAATTCGTCTGTAGCAGCACTGGATCTCAGCTAGAAGCAGCATTCTTACATGTTTGGACAGAAAACAGCACTTCACTTATAAATAATGTTTTTATTTAAATAATCTTGAATTAAAATGAAACCTTTGGCCCTGCTAGTAATTAAACAGCAGTGCTTTATACTAGTCTTATTCTAAATATGCAGACAGAGAAAAACACTTTACAAATAAAAGTATACACAAGCTGCAGTGTTTTGGTCCATTAGGGAAGAGAACACCTGCAAAGCTTTTACTTCCCCCACTTAGGATTTTTTTTTTTTTTTTTTTTTTTTTTTTTTTTTTTTTT
>NC_081563.1:84202896-84291146 GCF_022355385.1 Mustela nigripes | reverse complement strand
TTTTTTTTTTTTTTTTTTTTTTTTTTTTTTTTTTTTTTTAGTGGGCTGAAGTGTGATAATACTCTTGTCCCCATATGGGAACCAGAGATTAGTCCCAACTAAAACATCCAGCACACTCAGCTACCTGCAAGCAATTGAGTAACCTCAGCTTAACGGATATGTAGAGCTGGAAGGAGAGGCACTTGAAACAACTGGCCACATGGGGCACAAAGAGAGAAGGGCACTCACAAGTCCAAATACGCCATGTGCTTATTTGTCTCCTATGGGGGTGGAAGAAAAGTCACTACTCAGTGTGGCCCTATTCAGTTGAACACAGCTGGAGGAACGGGCTACGGGCTGAATCTCTCCACTGAAAACCTCTGGGAGTTCTGGGCCACGGGTGCCCCTGAGCCTGATAACAGGAATCTGAGGAGGCTTCTTCACCGACCACATTCAGGAACGGGGACAGGATGGTGCTTAAAGCCTCTCAGTCTTGAGGCACAGTGACCCAGGGAAATGCGCACTTGCATGTCTCTCCTCTGGAGGCGGGGTTTGTGTTTTGCTCTGTGGCCCTCAGAAGCTTGTGAAAGCCCAGAAGAAACTGAAAGAAGAGCTGTGTGGACTTCCCCCCCAGCATCACCACTAACTGTCCCATTTGTAAACTGATGGTGCAGAACAGCGGCTTAGAAGCAGATACAAACACTCAACATCCTTTGGGCTGTACATGCACACTCAGGTGCTCAGGAGTGTGGCGAGAGGAGTGATGTCATCACACCTGTCACCTGAGTACAGTGTAGGCGACAGAGCCTCAAATTTCAGGCTTCTGAAGCTGTGAAAATTGGGTGCAATACACACGTTGTTAGTTTTAAAACTCCAAGATTGTACTATGTTTCATTTTAAATGTATGTTGGGAATTAAATTTCTTTCTTTCTTTCTTCTTTTAAGATTCCATTTATTTTTTTAGAGAGAGGATAAAAGAGAGCACGATGGCGGGGTCGGGGGTTGGACAGAGGTGGGGGAGAAGCAGAGAGCGGGCTCTGGCTGGATCCCGGGAACCTGGGAACAGGACCTGAGCACCTGACAGACCCTTAAGCTGCTGAGCCACCCTGGCATCCTGTGAACTATATATATATATATATTTTTTTTAATCACAAAGAGATTAGAATTTACAATTGAAGCAGAAGCAGTTCCTTGCAAACACACCTTGGATGAAGCTCACCGGTTTTTTGTCTCCATGCAGTTAACACAGGGATCTTTCTCAAACTGTCTCCTGATTGGATCTCTCCTCTTCTGCTTAAAGGTTTCCAATGGTGTCCCATTTATATCATTATAACATATAAACCAAAAAAAAAAAAAACAAAAAAAAAACTATGGTTCCTGCTTATTTCTATAGTCTTATTTCTTGGTGTTTTTATATTTATAACCTCTTCCTCAAATAATCTTTTTAGCAGTCCACATAGCAGTGTGCTGTGTGAAGTTCATTTACTCACCTTCTTTTAACATTTCTATTCTTTTGCATGTATTGAGTCCTTAACAAATCAGTTACTTTCAATCCTTGCTGCAGAATAGAGTAACTAAAGAAAATCAAGGATCTACACCAGAATTGCTAACTTATTTATTTGGGAAGGAGGCATGAGTGGTCGTTTTTTTTATATTCATTGATTCTTAGGTGCATTTACAACTCTGACCTTTAAGTTTAAATATCTATATTTCCAAATTCACCTGTTCAACCTTCCCCAGTCCATGCTAAAATTATTTGTGTGATGTTAAATCACTGTGTTCACATCCTCTGTGGCACTGATGCCTTCTAGTTCTCTTCTCAACCAGCATACGAATTTCTTGTATCTTTGGTACCTAACACTCAATAATTTTTAAAGTTGTACAAAGGGTGAATTTGAATGTGAACTCCACACGTATTGGTTGAATCTGGTCTATGTGTCAGCCTCTGCGCTAGACTCCATATACAGACTTTGAAGCTCATGGCTTAGTAGGGGAGATACTAATTTAACCAAGTCATTACACAACCAAGTAGTTAATAGTGATCTGAGGCACAAAAGAAAACAAAATCATTTGAGTAGGTCAGTGCAAGTCCCTGTAAAGAATTTCATTCATGTTTAGAACTAAAAGGTGACTAGAATCTTCATGGACTCAGTGGAAGCTGGATCGCTCTCAGTGTTGGAAATAGTGTATAATTAAAAGTAATTTATGGTAAGTGGAGGTACACCAAAGACTGCAAGCAGCAGAACACAGAGGGCCTTGAAGGTTATGGTACAGCCAATAAATTCCATCTGAAATACCATGAGAAGATGTATATAACAGTAAGGATAATGGAAACCACTCCAGATGTCCCAAACTGAAGAATTTATTACCAAGATTTGGTTACAGGGGAAAAGAGAGTGGAGCAACCAAAAGGGGGACAGTGAAGAAGCTTATAGTTGTGGTGTACCAGAAGAATGCTGTTTACCATTACCCTGAAGGGATAGAGAGGGGAAGGCCTGTGATAGCGCCCATGCAAGAGAAAACCGTGGTTGGCCTTAACTGGGGCCACAGAAGAAGTGCCTATTGAACAGAAGCTGGAATTACAGCTGTGATACCGAAGTCTCATTTTTCATAACCTATGGGGAAATCAGTCAGGAGGAATGAGCCTAGGAAATGTGCCCTGAGGTGAAGAGCAGCACAGAAAACATTGAGAATGGCTCTAATAGCACACGGGTCCACCATCAGCCCATAATGACCAGGATGGTTGTGTGAAGATGTGACCGGGCTTCACTGGAAATTCACTTGTGTCTGTACAGTGTCATAAATAGAGGAGGATAAGAGGAGACAAGATTTAGGGGGTTTCTATTGCATTGATACAGGAGGAAGTTGAACTAAGTGAGGTGTTGGCCGTAGCGATGGAGAGAATGCTTGTGTTTGAAATATATTTAAGAGGCAGGTGGGAACAGCAGGGATCACTTCTTGAAGGGAGAAGAGTTTGGACTTTGTTCTTTATGTAATAGAGAGTCCCTGCAGGTTTTGATCAGAAGAGATAGAAGTAGTCCATCCATTTGAGTTAAGTTGAATGGATGAGACCCTCAAGACAGGGAAACCTGTTAAAAGGTTATTGCAATAGATCAAGCAGGACGAATATCAGTGTATCAAGGTAAACAACAAAACAAACAGGAAAATGAAAGAATAACAACAAGGTCTAAAGTAAATTTTATTTAGTTAAAAAATGAGTATGGAAATAAAATTGATTTTTAAAAACCCTTCCCAATGTATTTCATTAATTTAATAATATCTGAACTCGATAAAAGTAATTTTATTAGCTTTATTGTTTGTAAGCCCAGAATCAACTGACATTTTGCACAGAGGCTAGTTCATTTGATTGATTTCAGTCTCAACATAGACGAGCAAACATCAAGCCTTAACCACTCCCTATGATTAATTCCCAATTTATTCACTTTGATAGCATTTCTCAAATGCCAGAAGTGTATTTTCATTTTTAAAATAGTAAGGTACCAAGAAAATAAATACCTAAGATCACCTGTTCTTCTTCAACCTAGGCTTGAATTAATATGTATCTGGCCAAGACACAATTTTCCGGAGATCACTAAAAATCCTATAATTCTTTAGATCAGGGGTTAGCAGTCTCCAAATTTTTAAAGCTTGAGGACTTTGGAATAATAGCAATTTTTATTTTTCTCCTCTTATTTAATACTTGAAACTTCTTGATCAGTTCTCTCATTCTTCATACAACAAATATTTATTAAGTATTTATTAGGCATCAAGGTCTCTGCTAGGCTTTGGGGGATATAAAAATTAAAAAAACGAAGCAAAACTCTCTTCCAAATGGACTTTACATTCTAGTTCTCAGTTTATGTTTGATGGGTGTGTGAAATAATGGAATCCCCAAAATTCTTTGTGACGTGGACTATCAAAGCTTAACATGAAATTTTAATATAGAAAGATATTTGAAAATCATCTATTTCAACTCAACTTCTATAAGAGAAAGGAAATCCAATTCAAGAAGATAGTAACAGAAGCTAAACTTATTTCCTTTGTCCTTTATACCATCCTGTCTCTACACTATTAAGTTTTACAAATGCATGGATTGTATCACTGAGTTTAAGAGCCAATAGAAAATCTTTTAACATCTATTTTGAATCTTTTCTATGTAACTCTAAAGTATGCACACACAATATGTGACTTTGCATTGACACCTGTCTTCATTATATGACCAGATTCTATATTTTATTCTCTTGCCCATTGTACTTTTATTCTTTTGTAGAAAAAAAAATACTTGTGATTTATGTTATATTTTTATTTTGAGTAATAGGAGCCTGATTAGAGACACAGGAATAAGTTAATTTTGAGATAGCTTTGTGGCTTGCAAAATATTATTAAATTTGGTAAACAAAGTTTATATACCACTAAAAATTCTAAGGAAACCATTTGCTGGATAGGTCTGGCATCTGGCAAATGAAGAATTAATGATATGGAAAGGAAATTAAAATTGTATTAACAATCACTTCTATTCTCATCTTTACAACGTTCATATATTAAAAGCTAAAGAAAAAATCATGAGACCTAAACTGAACTATCTTTAAATGGATTTTCATTCATTTTATTAAATAAGTAATCTTTTTAAAAGACCTATCCTTTATTTATCACTGTGATCCCTGTGAGCAGCATGTACTTTTCAACTGAAATGTTATTTGGCTTTATTTTATTTCTTCTACCTTATTGAAGGTATGGGGACTTGAAAGTTATGGTGTTTAACTGAAAAGTCCTGGAGACTTGTACCAGACACTGCTCTAAGTAAGTAGTGTGTGTGTGTGTGTGTGTGTGTGTGTGTGTGTGTGTGTGTGTCATATATATATACATGAAACTAATCTACTAAGTTAGGCCTAATGCAACAAAACAATGAGTTAAGTACTTTTGTTATAGTTTGACAGAAGTAAATCACAGATAAGCCAAGGCACTGGGACACTGGATATAACAGTTAAGGCATCATCACAGCTAAGGTGTCCATCTCCAGGGTTTCTGCACACACTATCTCTGAAAGAGATGGACTCTGAAGAACTCATTTTTTTTTATTTTTTAAAAAGATTCTATTTATTTATTTGAGAGAGAAAGAGAGCATGAGTGGGGAGCAGAGGGAGAAGGAGAAGCAGGATCCCCGCTGAACAGGGAGCCCTGTGTGGGGCTCGATCCAAGGACCCTGGAATCATTACCTGAGCTGTAGGAAGATGCTTAACCAACTGAGCTACCCAGGCACCCCTGAAGAACTCATTTTTAAAGTATGAAAGAGAGCATATCTTTTGAAACAGACTAAAAAGCCAAGAGTTCCAGTTCATTTCTATAGAAAGAAAAAGTGGGTATGTATAATAACCAGAAATAATTTTGATAATGGAAACTAAACCCTATTTTCTCCTGCTCTTCAGTGATAAAATGAGTGGAATCAACATTTAAGAGAATTATTTAGAATAACTCTCCATGGAAAGCCTTGCTTTCTGAAAATATTTGTCAAAGAAAGGCCCATCCAAATGGAGGAAATAGTGGATCACAGAAGTGGAGGAACTGAACTTCAACTGTTACCATATACTCTGGGCCAGAATGAACTTGGATTGGTTCATAATCCCAAATGGAATGGAAACGTAAAGCCAGAAAAACTTCTAAAAGGAAACATGAGACACTGTCTTTGCAAACGTTGAGTATGCAGTCATTTCTAGGATAGGGGACAAAAAGCACAAGGAAAAATATGGATATACTTCACTTTATCAAAACCTTAACACTTGCTTTCCAAAATACATTACTAAAATGGAAAAGCAAGCACACTCACTGGGAAAAAATATTCACATATTTTACATGTACATATGCATGTACATACATATATATAAAATGAATCTTTACAATCCAATAATTAGATAAAAACCCAATAAAAATGTGTTCATGGTTTCACACATATTGCTGCAGAGAATGTATAAAAATGGCCAATAAGCATAGAAAAATGTGCTTCATATCTTTATTGTTAAGAAAAATGTAAACTAAATCATCATGAGATACCATTACACCCTCACTGTAATAACTGTAATTTGATATACTGACAAGAACAAGTGTTGACATAGATATAGACAAACTGCAACTCCCACTGTTGCTGGAAATGTAAAATGATAGAATCACTTGAAAATTAGTTTAACAACTTTCTGTAACATTAAGTGTACACTTACCTTAAGGCCCAAGTGCTTCCAATCCTACATACTTACTCAAGATTAAAGATATATCCACCAAAGCTTGAGTGAAAATGTTTAAAGCAGCTTGATTTATAATAGAAAAAACTGAAACAACGCAGATATCCATCACTACCTAAATGCATAGAGGTTTTTATATATGGAATAATACTAACTAATACAAAGAAAGCCATTTTTCATAGCAACATGAATGGATGCCCTCCAAAAAGTTGCATTTAAGTAAGAAGTCAGAACAACAAGCACAAAAACATCTCATGTTTGTGGGAAACCCTGGAAAGACAAACTCATAGTGATAGAAAGGCGAACAATGGTAAGCTGAGATAATATGTGGGGAGTGAAGAGCAACTGGAAAGGTGCCACGAAGGCATCATCTAGAGTAACAGAAATGCCTTATATCTTAACCTTTTTGGTGATAGCTACATGGCATAGTCATCTGTCAAATCTCATTGTGCTTCACAATTAAAATGTGCTTATTTTATTGTTTTTAACTTATACTTTAATTAAGTTGTTGAAAAATCAACAAGATAAGGGTGCCTGGGTAGCTCAGTCAGTTGACCACTGAATGAACTCCTGATTTTGGCTCAGGTGATGATCTCAGGGTGATGAGACCAAACTCTGAGATGGGCTCCAGGCTCGGTGCAGAGTCTGCTTGGGGTTCTCTCTCCTTCTTCCTCTGCCCCTCTCCCTACTTACTCTCTAAATAGATGATAGATAGATAGATAGATAGATAGATGATAGATAGATAGATAGATAGATAGATAAAATCTTTTTAAAAAATCAAACTGTATTTTTGTAAAGTCCAACTGTTTGAGACATCAGATAGCTATCAAAACAAGAAAACTATAGGCATTCAATTAAGGGAGAGAAGATCACCCAGGGGAGCAGAGTCTAATATTTAGTACCACCCTACGCCTTGATGTATTTAATAACTCTCAAAATATAGGTGAGAGATGGAAAAGCTGAACAGAAGATAAAGAGCAACTGGGAAAGCCCACAGGACTGTGAGTAATCTCTGAAGAAGGGGAAAAGATTTGAATCTCAGTTCTCATCAAGTATAAAGTGGCTGATAAAGATCACATGCTGTAAGTTGTGATCCTAAAAAGGAATTAGAATAAATCATAAATAGAGGAGCCCTCTAAAAGATTGAAACGCTTTGTCACATCAGTTCAATCTTAAATGATGATCTTTTGTTAGCTGGAATATCTGCTTAAAAAAATAAATAAATAAATCTTCCATGGGGGAAGATAAAATCTTCTAGTGTCTTGAACTAAATCTGCAATTTTTCATATACAATCCAAGGTACACAATACAAAAAAAAAAAAAAAAAAACCCAACAACACTTTTTTTTATGGAAAGGAAACAAGTGACCAAAAATCAAGATAAAAATCAACAGGAACACATGTATAAGACTGTTCATAGTTTAGGATAGTCAGCTTCATTCTGTAGCTATGACTAATTTGTGTGTTTAAGAATTCTTGAAAAACTTGAAAAGTTTCATCAAAAGTTGAAAAATTGAATGGAGATTTTATAACTGAATTGTCCTGTGGAAGGTAGAATTCTAGATGTCCTCTTGCATTATTTCTGTACATTAGGTTGTATGGCTAAAGGACCTTTTCAGATGTAATTAGAATTACTATTAGTTGATCTTAAGCTAAAGAGTTTATCCAAGTGAGGCTAGTCTAATCACATGGGCAGTTCAAAAAAATTTTTTTTCTGGCCAATAGCAGGAGAGAAAGTCAGAGATTCAAATTATGAGGAAGAGTCAACCTGTTGTTCCTGGCTCCGAAGATGGAAGGGGGCACTTGTCAAAGAATTGTGTGGTTCAGGAGCTGAAAGTCCTCATCCAATGGCTGACAGCAAAATGGGGACCTCTGTCCTTCACCTGCAAGGAATTGGAAATATCCAACAATCTGAATGAATTTGGATCCAGATTCTTCTCCAGAGATGAGAGTCCACTATGGTCCACACCTTGATTTTGATCCTATAACACCCTATGTAGGGAATCCAATCAAAAGTACCTTCAGTTTTAGCCTGATAAATGAGTGTTGTTTTAAGGTGTGAAGTTTATAGAGCAATAGAAAATAGATACATATACAATAAACTGGAAACAAGAACTCATGATTTAATGACTGACTATATACAGTTTGATAGAGTTCTAAATAATGTAAAGATGTGGATGATGAGTTGGAAGAATAGATAAAATTAAAATTCAGACAAAATCACACAGGAAGAAAAGTGACCCAAAACACAGAAATGAGTTTGAAATGTGGGAAATTTATCTGTAGTCTCAAAAGGAGAAGAGGCAAGAATGGGACCAAAGCTGTTTAAGAAAATATAATGGTTCAGAATTTTCCAAAACTGGTAAGAGATGAAATATATATCCAGCAAAAATATTCTTCAGAGGTGAAGGTAAATAAGCTATTTTTACATAAAGAAAAATTGTTTCATTCAGAGGGAGAGAGAGAGTTTATGTAAATATTCTGATTTCAAAAAAATATAATTTAAGTCAAGATAATTTCCAAGTATAAAGTGGGATGTTTGATAATGATTAAAGTTTCAGTATACAAGATGAACTTATTTTAGAGTTATATATAATTAAACACATACCATAGAAGTATATAAAGTGATAATTGCCAAAACAGAAGGAGGTACAAAAGCCACATAGTGGATTATTTTAGCAACCATTTCCCGGTAATAAAATGGAAAACCAGCCAAAAAAAAAAAAAAAAATAGCAAGTGTAGATTTCAACAGAGTTTTTGATAAGTGTGACTTAACTGATAATATATAAAACACCAAATCCAAAGAAAGACATAGTATGTGCCAACATCCATGGAATTTTTACCAAAATTGATCCTATCTTGACACCAGAAAACAACAAACTGTCAGAGGTCAGAAACTATATAACCTATTTCCTTTTACCATGGTATAACTAAAGATTTCAATGATAAACAGCTATTTAGAAAAAATCTCAAAGTTTTAGAAATTAGGTAATATTCATTGATCAAATAAGGAATAAAAAATGAAAAAAAATTAGGATCTGCATTGTAAAAAAAACATTATATCAACATCGTGGGATACTATAGTGATGCATAGAATCATTTTGATGCATATGTCAGAAAAGAACAAAGTTGAAAATCAATAATCTTATTTGTTTCAAGAAGTCAGGATATTAAGCAACTAAAAAGATAGAAATAAATAATGAAGTTAGAGCTAATGACATAGAGATCACCTTCCAGTAGGCTGAATTTAAAAAGACTTTGGAAACACAAACTAAAATTATTAAACAGCTGGCAAGGCTAATCTGGATAAAGAGAAGAAACCAAGAGCAAATGCTAGCAATGAAAAAAGGGTCAGCATATATCTCCTATAAATAGTGTAAAAATATTGAGAAGAATCATCATTTTGACATGAAATTTACAAATCTGAGAATTAGTTCTTTTCTTGGAACAATAGGTCTGGCCAAACTGTAATTACAGTAATTTTAGGAAAACTTAAAATTAACTCTTAACTTTTTTAAACTGCAGAACAGAAATAGAAAAGAGCAACAACGACAAAAACTCCAGCCCCACATCTTAATTGATCTGTACCAGAATCACAAGAAAATTGAATGCAAAGCCTCACCCTATCTTTTATGTAAAGCTTAGGATATGCATTTGAGAGAGGAATGGGAGAACTTGAATGTGGTCATTTGACTGGACTCAGAAAATTCTGGGAATCTTGAACCTTCAAATTACCTTGAGCCTGCCTTTTCAGCAAAAGCAGCTCTTTTTTCTCCTGTCAGATGTGATTTTCTTCTTCTAGAGGTAAAGACCTTACATGCCCCCACATCAACCAGCTGTTTGCAAGAGAAAGCCTATTGTCTGTCCTCAAGGTTCATACTAACTGTCTCTTTTTTATTTCAAACCCATAACCAGAATCAGAGACCATCAGTCACAGGAATACAAGTACAAAATAATTACTAAATTGTGATGACTTATGTTACATATGTATGGAATTTCTCTTAAGGATACAAATCCAAGGAGATGGAATATAAAGTTGGATCATACCAATTTTAGTTACAAGAACACATTTACTTGAGATTCTAGAATCTGTGTGTGCTGGCCGCAGGAAGGAAAACAAGATGGTAGAAAAAGAAATTCACAAAGAACAATATCAGGCTAATTCATAGTTCCAGAAATGAAAACAAGAGCTCATATTTTACTAATCAATCTTTTCCTTTTACTGGACTTCTACTATTCTATAAGAATAATGGTGGTGGTGTTTAATAATTTGTTTTTAGATCACCGCATGTTCAAGTGGGATCTTGGTGAAGAGAAATTAACACCCCTAGAAGGGTGCATGGTGAGTAAGAGCATGTGGATCCCCTTTTTGTAAGATTTTCAGAGCATATTTGTTGTTTTTTAGTTATTTACAGTTGAATCACATTAAGGGAAAAACACTTCTTTTGATGGGGTTGAAATATAGCCAAAGTGGAAGAAGAGGAAAGGGTAAAATAACAAAACTACAGCATAAAAAGAGCAAAGGGGGAATGATGAAACGAAGATGCATGTGTTTGTTTGTTTCCAGATCTTGTCCCCTCCTTTCCACTAGAAGGGGATGACTGCATGTGTGCTTGCCTGTTAATTCTGGTGATGTCTGGCCAAAGGGAGGCACTGATAGGAGATTGGTTGGGAGGGCGGAGCTGAGGTCTTCCTATCCTGGTCTTTCTCTTTCTATGTCAAGGAGCAGAGAGATTCATTAATTTGGAACAAATTTGTAGCTCTCTGTCATTCTGCCTTAATTATTCTTGTGAATGGTTTTATGTCACTAGTCATTATATTTTATATATCTCAGCAAATAGTTGTAGGTTTTTTATATAAATAATTCCTATTTGTTTTGATTCCAGTATGGTCTATATTTAGTAATAGGTTTGAATAGAATTTTCCTCCTTGGAAAACTCCAATTTATTTTACAAATTCTATTGACTTTTCATTTATTTTATAGTGGTCAGTCTTCTTATTGAACTCTTTTATTAATTTAATTTTGTGTATGTTTTTGCTGTTGATTCTCCTGGGTATTTCAAATGGATGAAAAAAATGTCTGTAAATAATGAATAATGAAAAATTTCCTTCTTCTTTACAAGGGTCATATCCCTCATTAGTTCACTTGCCATATGGCAATTGTAACAATTGATAATAGACATCCATCATTTTTTCCTAATTTAGTCCTCCTCTCTGTCTCTCTTGTCTCTCTATCTCTGTTTCTACCTCCTTCCATCCCCACTGCTATATATATATTTATTTGGAATGTTTGTGTCAAGAATATGTTCTTCTTGTCTCGGTATAAGTGTAGGTAATATTTACATTATTTTAATTTTAAACACTTGGGATAGATTTTTATATCTTTGAAAAAACTATGGATACCATGATTTTTGCCTTGTTTATGTAATAAATTATTTTGACAGCATCCTAAGCTTAATCCTTTTGTTTCCTAAATAGATTATATTCCCAATGAGAATTAATAAATTCATTAATTAATTTATTAATTAATATTAATATGATCAATATTTTAACATATTATACTAATATTTTATTTAAAATGTCCTTTATCAGTACAGTGTCTTTTTGGGTTATTTTTTAAAATTTATTTTCTGGTCAATTTTTGGTGTCATGGTTAAACAGTAACTTTGTAAGTTAGGGTTAAAATTTCCATTTCATTTCTTTCTGTGCTAAAGCAATTTACATATGATAGGAACTATTTTTCTCTTGAAGGTTTGAAATAACTCTTTGGGCATAGTGACAACCTAGAATGAAGAGTAAAGAGTAGCCCTCTGGAGGCAAAGAGTTATATTAAAAATTAGTGGGGAATAAAATAAAAAAGTTGATGAGGCCAACTGCAGATTTGACCAGGTTGTTCAAGTTAAGGTAAATTTGGCTAATTAAGGTTTGGGAATGAAGGTAGAGACTGGCATAGATCAACTTCAGAAATGTCATAAAAGAATTTTTAATAAAATTTGAGGATAATCCCACATGAATGAGAGAGAAGGTAACATTCCAATAATCCACTCAATCACTGTTTAAGTAGTGAAACATTAACATCCATTCAAAAATTTATTTCAGAAAAACCGTATCAAGTAAAATAAGCAAGCATTTTAAGTAAAATGATCACATATTTTTGAACACTTACAATATGCTGGCATTGTGATATTACATGTATGTGTATTATCTTATTTGGCTCATGAGAAACCTTTATGAAATACATCCTGTAATTACACATTTTTATGAAAGTCAAGGCTTTATGAACTTTACGAATTTCTCAAGGTCTCAATGCCTATTAAAATGACCTGATTTTTATATCCAAAACTATATTACAAACAAAAACATCTGCCTGAAATATTATTTAAATGACTATGCTAATACAACAAGCTCTTTTTGAAAGGTTATTGACCTAAATCTATAATAAAACTGAATTCCAAGGACCAGGTCTAGGCACTTGTGTCATTATCTAATATTTTTGTTTCAATTTTTATGTTTTTTGTCATAAAAGAGATTAAATTTCAATTTCAGAAATACAGAATCAGTGGGACAAACTTCTCTCCATCTGGAAATCATGCAAGAGCATATCTACCTGAAACTGTTGTATACAATGTTATTCTAAACTGGTGTTAATATTACTGAAATTTTCAAATATAATAATAACTGTTAAAGTGCTTTCTATACACACATATATGTATGGATGTGAATTCATATATGATGCATATGTGTATGCATGCATATGTGATGTATACTGTTAAAGAAATACTAATTCATTAATGAGTTAACAGATGTATTCCAACTAAGCAGATACTTAATTTACCAAATAGTTTTCCAAATAGGTACTTACCGAGTTTCCTAACTCACATTTTTTTCTCTTGTAATTATGAGTGTCATGATCTACAAGATAAATGTCTCATGTGAAAGACTATGTAGCTCTTCCATGTTGTTTTGCCCTAAGAAAACAGACAACACATTTAAATTATAACTAAATTATTCTCTTAGCCAAGACCACTTAGGGTTAATTTTAGCTTTTTTAATTTTCTCTTAATATCTCCTTTTCTACTGGCAGAGCTTGGAGGGTAGGGGCAAAGGAAGAACTGATTGAGAAAGACACTTTTGGTAATTTTTACTTAGATGCTTTGTCAAAAAACAGTTAAAGTTCTGTTTATGTTGCAAATCTGAACCAGAGCCCTCCATCAGACGGGAACTTCCTGACACAGTAAGCATCAGGTAGTTTTCTACCATATTTTCAGCACATCAGTACTCCATATGCTGTAAGAATGTCGCTAAAGTCTGGCAGCAATTTTGAAAGGCTCTTGACATGTTGTTTGGTGTCATTCCCCAGTAGGAAGTGCCTGGGGTTGTGGCTGAAAAAAGGGAGGGGGGGATTGTGGCAACTAAGAAACACAAAAGCCTTAAAAATGACTGGAATATGTAAAGTGTTTCTAGAAAGTAACAGATGCAGATGCTTAATGGCTACAAGTTGGATGGAGAGAGAGGAAGAGTGTGTGTGCGCATGTGTGTGTATGAGAGAGGGAGAGAGAGAGTCCACATGTCACAGGATCCCCCAAATAACGGTTGATCAGATGCTCTTTAAATACAACTAAGAAACAAAATGTCACATTTTGGATCCTATATTAAGATGTAAGGTTAAAGAACTAGAGTTCTTTAAAACATTCTAAGGGGTACCTGGGGGGCTCCGTCAGTTAAGCATCTGACTTTGGTTCAGGTCATAATCTCAGGGTCCTGGGATCCAGCCCCGTTTGTAGCTCCTCCCTCAGCAGTAAGTCTCTCTGCATCTCCCCCTACTCGTGCACTCATTCTCTAATAAATAAATAAAATCTTTATTATTATTATTATTATTAATTATTTTGAAAATTCATGGGGCACCTGGGTAGCCCAGTTGGTTAAGCATCCAAATTTTGATTTCAGCTCAGGTCATGATCTCAAGTCAGTGTTGTGAGATCGAGCCCTTTGTCTGGCTCTGTGCTTAGCAGGGAGTCTGCTTGAGATCCTCTCTCCACCTCCTTCTGCCCCTCTCCCGGTCACTCACTCTTTCTAAAATAAATAAATCTTAAAAAAATGTTTTGAAAATTCAACTGGAAAACAGTAATAGAATTCTAGAAAATGTTCCCGTCAATACTGATCACGACAGGTGAATGACTTAACCGTCAACCTTCTCAGTCACCTTCCATCTTCTCTCCACCAAAGACAGGCTTGTTTGCGAGAACCTCACCTCTCTATACCACTTAGTAATAGTCAACAAAACATGTGTCTCTTTCTCAGACTATTCACAGAAAGTCATCAGTACACCTGCTGAGTCACTAGCCAAACCATTTGCCATCTTGTCACCAGTAAACACACAGGGAAAATTGTTCTACTTTAAGGTTGGACAATGGTAGAGAGTTTTTGGTTGGGTAAATGTTTGCTTATGGATTACAATTACTGGCACTGGAGGTGGGAAAGGACACAAAGTTAGTTTACTATTCATGAAACGTCCAATACAGACATTGGAACTCTCCTGGAATGTTTTGTAATGGTGCTCACCATTTCTGGAATATTAATATAGACTACTTTAACAGTACTTTTGTGTAAGTTGTTCTTCTATTGTAAAAGTTTAGTTCAAAATCCTGCACAACATATTTCCTTAATTATAAGATATTTTGTAAAGGTCAAACTTTGTACATGAAATGCCATAAATATTCATGTAATTAATATCAGACCATTACTATGTATTTGTTGGTGTTTACACTTGCTTAATGTTATCTTATTTTGATCATAAGAGCCTTGAAGTTCCTCTTTGTTAAGTTTTTGTTGTCCTCAGCATGTTGTTTATAATATAGCATATAGTCAGTATTATTACTGTTTGCATATATGCATTTGATAATACTTTGGGAGATCCAAACTTACTGTCATTTTCTTTCCTCATAAGGCTCTTATGAATGAATTCAAGTTTGTAATGTTAAAACCTGCTACAAATGTTTGTTTTCATCTATATTTGTTAGCACAAAAAGCTTGCAAATATGAGTATAGACAAGTATTTGTGAGCATAGGACTGGGAAAAAGAAAAATGTTTTAAGAGAGTTTTTATTCAAATGTGAAGGTCATCCTGTATGGAATTGCTCTTAACCTTGTCCATCACATCTCTTGTATATTTTAGTACATTTCATCATTTAAGGCTGTCTGGCATCTCTCTCAGGAAAAGCAACAACGACAACAAAAAAATCTTTCCAGCAAATAATTTAGAAATTCATTCAGAAAACAAAATGTTAGCATTAAGAATATTAAAAGAATCAGCTTGGGGAAAAATCAAATAGCATTGGTTTCCTTCAAATAAAAAAACTAGGTTTGCTTACATCTAAGAATAAGATAAGAATCTGGTTTTAAACATAATGCCAACAAAGAATAATGTGTACCAGCCATTGAAAGAATGTGTATCATACTTGAAAGAATGGCTTTTATTTTCCAGTAAGTCCTAACATTACTGTGAAATAAGTGAATGTGTATTTTTTAATGCTGACCCATAAATATGTTATTGCATAAATTCACTCTAATTGTTTAGTGAGAAACTTGACTCAGTGATATGAATCAGTATAAAACACCATATTCAGGGACACCTGGGTGGCTCACTTGGTTGAGCGCCCAACTCTTGGTTTTGGCTCAGGTCATGATCTGAGTCCTGGGATCAAGTCCCACATGAGGCTTCATGCTCAGTGGGGAGTCTGCGTGAGGATTTTCTTTCTTCATCCCCCCACCAGACCTCCCCACCTTGTGTATGTGCTCTCTTTCTCCCTCTAAAATAAATAAATAAATCTAGAAAAAATAAATAAAAGGAAAACACCATATTCAAAAAGAGCTGAGAGGAAGTCTTCCTGTAGAAGTCAAAACAATTGATTTTTTACTAACATGATTATTCATTACCCGTTAGAAAATAACATGAGAATGACAGGGAAATGTCATGTACTAGAATTTGAAATTTCAGTGGGTTGCTAATCCTGGGCATGAACAGGAATAAAAATTTAATGGAATTCAATAAATTTTTAGAAATATCTAAATATATAAAATTGGGTTTAAATTCAGATAATGCAGTCCAGAAAAAAGAAATGAAATATGAATAGACTGGAAAATTGATGGAACTTTGAGATTTGTGGTCAATATCAGACAGTAATGATTTTAATTTTGTTAAACAACAAAGTGCCTTAGTATGTGTTAGACCTGCAATTTCGGTGAGTTCTGAAAACAAAAGTGTTTATAATAAATTTAATTTGGTTTGTTGTTTGGGGATAGAACAGACTTTAGTATTTTAATGGATGACTCAACAGTGAGCCCAAGAACACACACGCACACACACAGTCAGACACATCAGTTAGCTCAAAAATGAGCATCTAAAACATCTACATTAGAGAAGGGAAAAAATACTTCATGGTAGAGAAACTGACAGTACTTACTGCAACAATGACTAATAAAAGAAAAAAAGCAGCTGTTTAACTAGTGGTAAAGAAAAACAATCTACAAAAATGTAATTATTTGGAGAAACTCAGAATTGAACTTAAAAACTTTTATTGAAAGTTTGAGAAATAACTGATTCATAGAGGATCCAGTTGAGTAATTAATCAGTAACCGGTAGGGGTTGCTAGAGTGTGAAATTTATTTGGGAGGAACTAAGTATATAAATTTCGTATTTTTTAGAGCATCCATTCAACTTGAATCTAATACAGCTTTTACTTTAGAATAATATTTTCAGTGTTTCAGGAGATGCAACCTCAAATTTAGTTTCATTGTTTTGATTCTCTGGATTTAGAGTTGTATATATTTATAATCCAAGCATCTTTATGGAGAGCACATGATAGGTCTTCATTACAGTTGGTGGAATGAATAAGTACATTCATAAATACAGACATGAATGACTGTTTCTGGAGTTGCTTTGTGGTAAACAAGTATTTGAAAGCTACCATGTATAAGGCACTGTGTCTTGTGTTTTGAAGAGAGAAAGACACGTGTTCTGTTACCAAAGAACTTAAGATCTAGTTAAGTAGATAAAAAGTGTAAAAGTATGTATGAAACAAGCTAGTTTGGTTAATATAATAAATAAATGCAGAGCAAGGAAATGGGAAGTCGGGTTTATCAGAGAATATATAGGATTAGAAATGGCCCGGATCATTTGATAGGAGAATTATTTTATATATTGAGGTATTTGGAGAATCATATAAAATAAAGATGAAACCCATTGCAAAATAAAAGACAGAGCATTAATCTGATTTTAAATTTTGAAATTCTCGATTGAAAGCAAGTGATCAGGTGAAGCAGATGAAGCATGGACAAGTTGACTTGTGCGAGGTTACACATTTATTGTCAGAGTCAGGAAAGCTGAGGTGAAAGGGCTTCGAGCCAGACTAGATTTCAAATGGCCCTCAGGAATGGAAATGGCATTCAGAGAAGCCCAGAAGGAGACTTCAAAGTCCAGGTCTCCATATGCATCAGTTATGGTTCTTCCGTGATTCTGCAAAAGCAGCTCCTACCACCTTTAATCCAGTCAGTTTCATTCAGTTGGCACATTTCCTTTTGTGTTAAGGTGAATTTTCCTGAAGTATGTGGCTGAAAATATCAATCCTACCTTGTAGCCAATTAATATGGGAAATGCTTTACTAAAGGCATAGATTAATGACATTTTTTATTATTAATTTGAAATATATCTCCATCTGAGATTTTTAGAAGACTTTGTTTGTTTATTTATTTATTTATTTGAGACAGAAATGGGGAGGAGCAGAGGATGGGGAACAGGTAGACTCTGCACTGAGTGCAGAGCCTGATGTGGGGTTTGATTCCATGCCCCTGGGGCCATGATCTGAGCTAAAACCGGGAGTTGGATGCTTAACAAACAGCCACCCAGGCGCTCTCCATTTGAGATTTTTATAGTAAAACCAAAAGCATTTCGAGTATCAAGGCATCATAAAACATGGCTTCTCACAAAAAATGATGACAAAGCAGATGTGATTGATTTTATGTCATGAACATGATGGGTGATTATAAAATATTTGTTACTGTGTTTTACTTTCCTTCTTAACTGTATGGAAAGAAACAAAATTGTAAGACCTTTGCTATAGAGGAGTAAAAATATTGTACATTTAATTTTTGACTTCAGAGATCCAACATGAAATCAGATGGCCTGTAATGTCAAGATAGAACTACACCTACTTTTATTCAGTTTAAGTTGAATATAGTACCTACTTATAAACTGAAAATGTTAAAACTAATGCCATATGTGACCAATACAGCTATAAGACTTCCCAAATGTGTTCTGTTTGGATTAATAGTGGCTAATATTTGACCAATGTTGCAATACATTGTAATAATAGCAGATTAAGCTTTAGAATCACATTCTTTGATTTCAAACAAATTTGAACATGTATTTTTGTTTTACAGTAGTAGACAACTATTACTCAGTAATATATTAATGATATAGGAGGGGTCTCTTGTCTATGCATCTTTATTCATGAAATGTTCCTCTACTTAACTATGTAAAGGAACATTGTAACACTACATTTTGCACAGTAATTAGGTCTTTGCAATCACACCAACCACTCACCAGCAGCAACAAATAAATAAATAAATAAATAATGAGTAAATAAATAAATAAATAAGAAATAGAAAAAACAAGTGTGCATGTCAACAAGTTGCCTAACAATCAAGATCAATAAACAAAACCATAAGGCTGCAGATGAATGCTCCCCCCTCCTCCAATTCATAGATGAATAGAATCAATGCTTGAGAGAATTTCCCTGGAGGGTAGAGGGTGGAATTTGGAAACTGTAAAAGGAGCAATGAAAATGAGAAGAACAGATGGAAGCTATTAAATCAGAATAACATTGCCTCTTACAAAGACTCAAATCAAATGTCATGAACTTCTATTATTGACAACACAGGCAGGCAGCATAGTTATCTGTGAACTTTAAAAATATATTGTATTCAATATCACACTATAAATAGTAGTAAATTCTGTCTCAGCAAAGTGCTATGCACTTGGTAGGTGCACAATAAAGACTGCTTTGATGATGTTATCCTAATTTTAATAGAATCACATGTCTAGAAACATTAAAGAATAAAGATCGCCAAAGTCCTTAATATACATTACATATTGTAAAACTGTAGAAATCCTTAAATAAGGTACATATTTTAAATATAAAGATTATTTTAATTCATTGCAATGACCTATGGTTTTAGATAAAGGAGTATTTGAAGCTTTGATATAGTTTTAATGTTTTAAATGTAATCACGAGTGATTTTCATTTCTTTATCAGAAATGATCAAAAGCTCTTGGCACATGCTTTCCACCTGGATTCCCTCCTTGACCTCTATGTCCTGAATGGAGCATTTTAACGCCTTAGGAAGGCATGAAACTATTGAGAGATTTGCAAATGAGTTTCTTCAAATGGGGCACATGGGTCTGCAGGTCATGTTGATGTACTTGCTCAGTCTCTTCTGCAGACATGTGTTCTCTTGATCTCCCACTAGCCCAGCTGTCGGTGCACATGTGAGCACAGATGAAGTTCTAGCAATTCCTTGCCTGTTTCCTCCACCTGCTTGACGTCTTCCAGTGGACACTTTCTCAGTGAATAGCTATGCTTTTCTTTTTACAACTCATTTGAAAGTATATTTCTCTTAGATGTTTTCAAAGAAACTCTGTACTTATCAACAGCCCCCTATGCTCCTCTCGATCTTTCTTTCATTCCATTTTCCCATATCATTACATCAGACAATATAACACCCAATGGAACTAATGAATTAAATTTCTTGACAAAGAAGAAGAAGAAGAAGAAGAAGAAGAAGAAGAAGAAGAAGAAAAAGAAGAAGAGGAAGAAGAAAGGAATAAAGAAAGAAAGAAAGGAGAAGGAATTAGAAGGAGGGAGTTATTGCTTCTTAGAGATCAAATAATATAAGTAAAAGATTAAAGGATTGATTTTAATTCTTTTTTGTTGTTGTTTTTTAATGTCTTGATTTTTACAAAGAGCTTGCAATGACCTGTGCACTTACCTGAAGGGAATACTTATAGGGAGCCCCCTTTTTTTTACATCTTAATTTTATGTTCCAAGATCTGTTATTTATGCACCACACCCAGTGCTCCATGCAATATGTGCCCTCCTTAACACCTACCACCAGGCTCACCCATTCCCCCACCTCTTTCTCCTCCATAACCTTGTTTGTTTCTCAGAATCCTCAGTCTCTCATTTGTCGTCTCCCTCTCCAACTTACCCCGATTCACTTTTCCTTTACTTCTCCTAATGCCTCCTCTTAATCTTAGAATCACCAAAAGATTATTTTAGGGGAATTGCCTGATTTTCATGATCTCCATGGTAAGTTTTTGCATCCTGACACAAGAGAACTGAGCTGAGTTTTGCTGTTGAGACACAGCCCATTATATGTTCCAGGCTTGGACTTGACTGGGCTCTTGAAAGTACCTCATCATTCCTTGATTCAGAAAACTCTAACATACTGAACTGAAATGATTGCTCTGTTTATAATTATAGAAAACAACTGCAAATGGATCAGGTCTGAAGCTGTGTGACTAAGCCTGCAACTTTCTACCTCTTTATTCATGATTATCATTATCAGTAACTTCTGTGAGGGCTGAATGGCTCCAAAATTCTCTCACCCAGTGCCTGGTGGTCCCTTACACAGACCATGGTCAGCCAAACACTCCAATTAAGGTGATATGAACTTGAGTAAACTAATAACACTTTTCATTCCCCCGTGTTCTGATCTTAAACCTTTTCTCTACAGCTGGAGTGGCTAACTTAATTCTCTAAGAAACTTCAACTGGCCGCAATTAATAACTTAAGTCATTTAGAACTGCACTTACCTGCAAAAAAGAGACCGTATCAAATTTGTTTATAGGAAAATTTAAACACCCATTTCTTTTGATGATTTTATTTATTTATTGTCAGAGAGAGTGAGAACAGGCAGACAGAGTGGCAGGCAGAGGCAGAGGGAGAAGCAGGCTCCCTGCTGAGCAAAGAGCCCAATGTGAGACTTGATCCCAGGTCACTGGGATCATGACCTGAGCCCGAAGGCAGTTGCTTAACCAACTGAGCCACCCAGGCGTCCCTAAGCACCCATTTTTAAAGTCTTCTTAAGCTTGTTTTATTTGTCGTGATTATATAAATTCATAGACTTGTTTCCATATCTCAGATTGAATTATGATGATACTACATTCTTTGTTAGATAGCAACACTGGGGCACCTGGCTGGCTCAGTCGGTTAAGTGTCTGACTCTTGATTTCAGCTCCTCATATTCTCAGGATGGTGAGACTGAGCCCCATGACCCGGGTCAGTCTCTATGCTCAGTGCTGAGTCCACCTGAGATTCCCTCCTCGTCTCCCTCTTCTCCTCCACCCTGCTCATTCATGTATGTGCACAGGTGCATGCTCTCCCTCTCCCTCAAACAAACAAACAAACAAACAAATAAAATCTTTCCAAAAAAAGAAGAAGAAAAGAAATACTAAACATCACTTCTTTGTTCACTTTTTTCTACTTTGTAAATTATTTATTTTTATATGTTTTATTTGGAAGACTTTGATCCATGTAAAAGAACATAGGTGCCATATATGTAATTTGTGAGACATAATAATGAAACACTCAACTTTAGAAATTGAAACTTATCATTACCATTGATAACCTGTAACCCTTCTTCACCAATTCCTAAACTCCCACCTCTCCCCAAGAGGTAAACATTATCTTCAACTTAAATTAATAATAATAATGGCATGCCTTTATGGATTTGTGAAATCTGGAGATAAACCTAAGTAATGCATTATTTACTTTCTTTTTGAAGTTCATAAAAGATGTTATCCATTTTTGTAATGAAGCATAATTTGTAACTTGCTAATTTTTTTCAACTTTGTTTATCTAAGATTCATCTTTTGGCATGTGGCTCTGGTTCACTCATTTTCGCTGCTATATTGTATTTCATGATGTAGTTATAGAAAATTTATGCCTTTGTTTATTCAACAAGTGAGTTAGTTATTTTTGGTCTCACAATGTTGCTGTAAACATTTGCTTGCATGTTAATTCATGCATGTGTGGGAGTTAACTTGATAATGCCAATTTATTTCCACAGAGGTTATGCCAATTTTCACTCCCACTGGCAGCATTTTGAATTTCTGGTTTTTCCATATCCTTGCCAACATTTGGCATTGTTAGACTTTAATTTTTTTTTTTTCTTAACAATCTGGTGGTGGTAAATTTTATCCCTTTGTGACTTAATTTACCCAATTATTAAGAAGATCAAATGTCTTTACACAAACTTATTGATTTTTCATATTTCTTCTCTTGTGAAATGCCCACTACATTCTTGCTTATTTTTCTATGGATTTTTTATGTAAGTTCTGAAAGTTCTTCAGATACTCTGAGATATTGCTTGATGTGTCTAAAATTGACTCTTAATTTGTGCCTTTTGCTTTTCACTTTCTTATGGTTATCCTTTGGATGTAGAGAGGTTCTTGATTTTAATGGAAGGAAACTTAGTGCTTTTGTGCTTCACATATGAATTCTCCCTCATTCTTCACTCTTAAATATATTCTGTTCTTTCTTCTACAAGTTGTAATGTGTTCCCTTTTACATCTAATTTTAATTCACATTAACTGATATGTATGTGAGGTAAGGATCTTCCTTCTTTATTTTGTCCACATAGATGGACAATGTGCCATATAGCTCATATTAGAAACACAACAATAAAATCTAATAAGACAAAATGGAATAATACAAAGGACAATATGCTTCACTTCAGAGAGAAGAATAGTGAGGAAAGTAAGTTAATACTAACCATACCTTGAGTTTGTATGGCACATCAAAATTTAAGCAATCCTTCATGCAACCAGATATCCACCGCGTGAACTTTGGAAACATTGATCACATAATTCCACTCTTGTGTTTAAAGTCCTCAGTGCTTTCTTTTTGTTTTCAGCTGACAGCGTACTCTCTCTCTCTCTTTTTTTATTATTTTTAATTGAAGTATAGATAACACAAAACGTTACATTCATCTTAGATGTACAACACAGTGATTCAAAACTCCACACATTCCCGCATGCCCGCCACAAGTAGACCTAGCTACCGTCCGTCGCCATACAATGCTATTACATTGCCATTGATTATATTCCCTGTGCTGTCCCTTTTGTCCTGTGACTTATTCATCCCATAACCTGGAGCTTATATCTTTTACTCCCCTTCCCTCCTTTTGCCTATGCCCTAATCCCCTTCACGCTGGCAACCATCAAATTGTTCTCTGCATTATGAGTCTAATGCTGCTTTTGGTTTGTTTGTTTAGTAACTTGTTTTGTTCTTTAGTTTCCACATATAAGTGAGATCATAAACTATTTGTCTTTTTCTGTCTGACTTATTTCACGGAGCATAAAACCATCTTCATCCACCCATATTGTTGCAAATGGCAAGATCTCATCCCTTCAGATGAGAAAAGCCTCAGTGTTTTCATATGCTGTCCAAAATAGAACTTACACTCCTTAGCTTAGCCAAACACAATGCTTGCCCATTTAGCCCCCTTCTACCTCTGCAAAGATTGCTCCACCCAACCAGCCTCCATGCCTTTCTCTTCCAGGCATACTGAATTGCATGGAATTAAAAGATGGATCCCTGCCATCTTGTATTGTCATGCCTCTCTTGCGCTAGGAGGGTCGTTTCGTTTAGTTAGGAGGCTGCCAGAACTTGAGGCAAGAAGTGATGACTTACTAATTTAGTGAGTATGGAAATATGATGAGATCATTTGAGAATTATGAATAATATACATTCTGTAGGACTTGGGGACTAAGGAAACACATCAGAATGAGTGAAATGGGGAGTACATGAGAATGGATCTCATTATCTTCATTTAGCAAACTTCCCGACATGCTAAGAAATGTTGTTGACCAAATAAAAGAGCAAACAAAAAAGTAGGCATAATTAAAACAGCTCTTTGGTTTTGGCTTTTCTGTTGCTTGGCTATAGATTTTTGGTCAAGCCTGGTTATCTATATAGCCATTTTTTTTAACACTGTATTCTATTACAAATGAATCTATATGTAGCTAGCTTCAAGAGTGCAATGTTTCTAAAAAGGTAATGTTTCTGTTAGAATAGAATTTTTTGTAAGTTCATTGTATATACATTTATGGCCAAAGCTAATCATTTTTAAAGAAAATTCATGATGGCACACTTTAACATTTGAAGTATTTAGTGAATCGTAATATCCAATTAAAATACATTGAAAGCTACTTTTTCCTTAGTGACAGGCAACTAAAGGCTTTAATGAAGGAAGAATATGAAGGTATAAATATAATTTTAGTTCATGATTTCACTAATGATTCTAACTATTGCACACAATAGCCAGTACTAATGTTTTTACTCATTCTTTAGCTGAATCAAGGGCTTGGAAATTTGAACTAATAAAATGTATTCTTATTCTATATTCCTTTAAAATTATATGTATAGAAAATCTTTCAAATTTTCCCCAAGCAATTTTCTTGGGCACAGGATAGATACAACTCCCTTTTAAATTGTCCTTTTTGTAGAAATTAATTCAATTCCCACCAAATTTGCAATGATATGTGCCAACGCAGCGTGCTTCTTGTAATCAATGGCAGTCTGTGTCTTTTCAGACTCATTGCTGCACTTAGTGGCCCACTGAGCTCAAACGGCAGCCCATTCTAGAGGCTGCAGACCTTTTTCTGATCAATACCAGCCTCAGGATCCGGGAGGTCAAGTTTGTGTCCTTTCTTGCTACAGAGCTACTTCTAGGCGAGGTCACTTTTCTTTGTGCTTCTGGCCTCTCGCTCACTTCCTTTATTTTGGGATCATTGGATCTCTGCTTTCAAGCTCCCTGTACTCAGAGCCTGCTGAGCCGAGGCACTGCATTTATCAAAGTCTCTTTCCAGCAAAAGCCCTAGCACGGCTCACCTCTGCACCTTGCTCCACGGCCCGTCCTCAGATCCCCACGGAGGGCTGGTGTGGGCAAGGCCTCTGTACATACTTGTCTATTGTTGCTTTATCTGCTTCCCCTCCTTTATGTACAGACCAGCTATTCCTCTAGTGTTCTAACATGCCTCCAAAGGGGGAATGAGGAATGCTTAAAAATCCATGGACTTTGGGACTGGAGAAAGCCTTTTCCATCTGTGACCCTCTTAGCCTCAATTTTCTCAGACTTTATGTGAGAATTCACATTTTACATAAACGCAGGATAATGTGCTTACCCAGAGCCAGCCACACTCTCTGTAAATAACCACACTTTTGCCTTCTCAGTTTAATTGATTAACTCTTTAACTGATTAATTAATTTGACCCCGCCCTCTCTTTTGAGTCCTTCTCTGGGATGCACGCAGCGTCACGCTCATAATATAGACTTATAGTTTCATCTTATCAAAATATTTAATACAACTCTTTACTATTTCACTGAAATCCATCCAAATTGGCAAAGATTTCTACAGTTTCCACTGGACTTGCTGCCTACTGCATCATACATTCTCAAAGCTTTTGAAAAATGAAGCATGAGTTAGCTTCTGTTCCGTGGAGGCTCCGCTCAGTTTTCTCAAGCAAGAGTCAGTGTTCCATGTTTGAGTTTCCATTTCTAGACTGGGAATGCTCAATTGAGCTCTTTCTTCGTGGCACAGGGAGGGAGAGGAGTGGCCAATTCTCTTTCAGCCACCGCTCTAGCCAGAGTGATGGACAGATTTCTTTTGGACAATCTCCAGATCAGGTGGCTATTATTATGCTTCATCAAAGAGGGTGGACATGGCATTTTAACAAGCAATGGGTGATATCTTTAAACCCAGCTCTGGATGTTTCCCTCTGAGCGCCTTTTGTAACAATACGATATATGCTTGGCACAACCTTTATCTATTTACCCAACCATCTTTCCATCTGTTGAAAGCAACTTTTTATTAAGTAGCTATTATTGCCAGGTACTGATTTGGCACATGCGAAACTTTCAAAAAAATATTGATGAAAGAGAGAAAAAAATAATACAAAACAAAACAAAACAAAAAAACCTGAAGAAATCGAGAAGTTGTTAAAGTGCAGAGCCACTGGAGCGCCTGGGTGGCTCAGTGGGTTAAGCCGCTGCCTTCGGCTCAGGTCATGATCTCAGGGTCCTGGGATCGAGTCCCGCATCGGGCTCTCTGCTCAGCAGGGAGCCTGCTTCCCCCTCTCTCTCTCTCTGCCTGCCTCTCCATCTACTTGTGATTTCTCTCTGTCAAATAAATAAATAAAATCTTTAAAAAATAAAAATAAAGTGCAGAGCCACAAGGCTGTGCGTAGGCGTGGCATCTCACCCTCGTAGGCTTGCCTGTCCTCTTTCCAGCTTTGTTGCAGCCTTACAGGCTCTTCCTATAGCTGGCTCCATTCTTCCATCTCTCTACCTCCTGAGGCAGCAGTGATTCCTCCCAGTTCTCTTTCTACAAAATTCTTTGCATTTTATGACAATTAAAAAATGTTTGCAAAAGGATTAAGGCACTCCAGTGGGTACTGAAATGTGCAAATGAATGAATGTAAGAATTCTATCGCTAGTGGCTCAGTGGGGCCCCTCATGTCAGAAGATATGGATTGTTATCAGTTACTGACCAGTGGATATTTGAATAGAGATTTTCATACAGACCTTCATTCATTCTCCCAAGTAGTCATTGTGTTACACCTCTGTGCCAGGGACAGATGTGAGTTTGCTTCTCTGTTAGAAGACTTGAATGTGATGGTGCAGCCTATGATCTTGTTAATAGAAGATCATGAGCTGCTGAGAGTTTCCTGTGTTTTTCAACTGTAACCAGATATGCCACCTAGTTTCCAAAAGTGTGAATGCCCTTCTGGGTCCTTGGTAAGTAAGTAAAGCACAGAAATACTACAATTTTTTTTTCTTTATATACAAACTCTCCACTCTCCTTCTAGAGTCGGGTGTATTCAGAAGGTACAATATTCATGAATAACATTTCATATCCTGCTTGTTTTTGCTTAACTTATTAATACCAGGAGACATGGAGTCATTCCAGAGAGTGAAACCCGGAAGATGAATTTTCTCAAATCCACATGCAGTCATTCATAAAAGATAAACTGAGTCTCTACAGGCACTGTTTTAAGAGCCTTACACTAGGGTTTCAAGTCAGGCAAAAGACCCTTAGAGAAATTGTGGCACTGGTCTGAGTCCACATCACTTGTGAGTGGCAGAGCTAGAATTTCAACCCCGGACAGCACAATTCCAAAGTTGACATCACTATCCATGAGATACATTGCCTCCACATTAGCAACAGAATCTCTTCGTCCTCATGGAGTTGACGACCAACTCCGGCCAGAAAGACAGACGTGTGAACAAGGACTACCCTGTCCCTGTGATTTGGATGGGGGATGGGGAAGAGGTCTGAGAACGGAATCAGGGTGGGCAGGAAGGGTACTCAGGTGGAAGCCTGGAAGGTGATGGGAGGTAAGTTAGCTGGGAAAACACACATCTAAAGATAGCTTTGAAGTGGTAGAATAAGGAGGTTAAATGTGGGTCATTCCCAAGACATTTTCTTCAACTGAACGGACTGTACTTTATTTTTTTCCTCCAGAGCTTGAAAGTGCCAAGAACGAACATTCTAAATTGAGGAGGAAAACTCCTTTGAAGCAAAAATAATTTTTTTTTCCTTCTCCCCAAAATACCTTCTGCTCATTTCCCCCCTTTTTTTTTTTCCTTTTTAAAAATCTGAGACTGACACTTTCTAAACTATTAATGTTGGGTCTAGAAATGCAATGCATTCCATCTTTTTCCTCACTGTGGGCTTGAAGTAAAGGGTAATGTTTATAGAAAGTTATAAAATCCTGGAAATGAGAATTCAGCACCACATTGCCATCTTGCCCTTAAGTACCATGCTGCTTCTGTTATTCTAAAGCAGGTGAATGTTGGCTACAGATGTAGGCTCAAAGCCATTACTCTAAGCCACACTGTTAGCGCGTAGATCTCATTTGCCAAAAGTTGCCGTGTCCCATCATGCTTGGAAACCTAGAACATGCTCTGCATTTGCTCCGTGGCAGTTGCTTTTACATTTTAACAGCGTGCAGTGCACTGAAGAGATGGGTCCTGGGCACATTCTTACACATATGAATAAATAATGTTAAAGCTAATAAGATCTCTGAGAGAAAATGATGATTGTCTTTAATCACTAACCTTAAGCAGCAGCGAACCATATTATCAAACACCTTCATTTCTTATAAAACTATCTATCACACACAATATAGACCTGATGAAAAAGAAGGTGGAAGTAATCAGGACAGAATGCCAATTACCTCATTACTTGTCATAGCACATTGTAACTGGAAATTGCTTCTTTCAGGTTCTGTTTGCTCAGGCAATTACAATAAACTCTCTGCTTGACATGTTGTTTGCACAGATGTAGTGCATTAATAAACATGAGGGCTAATCTGAATTATTGAACCAGCCACAATAATTCCAACAAAGGATTTATAATAAGTCCAAGAAAGCTGAGGTATCACTGGAATTCCCTGTAAGCAACACTGACATACTTTATCACATGTAAAATCCTCAAATTTAATGTACAGTACTGGAATATGTCCCATAGGTATTTTATATTTTCTGTGGCTTTAAGTCCTAAGCAACTGCCATTATGAAGGGGAATCAAGACTGCTAAGGTAAGTGGTGATATCACAGACTTAAAGGGAATTACTTGATTCGCTGTCTGGTGTGCGCATCTTGAGTTCTTTTCAACCGATTTTTCCAAAGTCTAATTTCATTTAAAAGAGAAATGTGCTGTAGTGGTGGTAAAACACGAAATGTTTCAAAATATCCTGGGAAATGTGTTAGTGGACTAGTGGACTGGATTGAAGGACATGAAGACTTTCTGTCCTGTCCTATCACCACGGGGGCGTCATGCAAACACAGGAAGCCTCACCCAGATCGGTTTCCATCACGGCCAAAAGGCTGGATAATCTTTTTGAGCAAGGTTCAGGTGAAGTGTTCTTTACCCAAATTGGGTTCACCTGCATTCATTTTTTTTTTTTTCAGTAGAAGATTTTTTATTCAAAGAGAACATAAATGTCAAAACTATATTCACTTGAAAAAAATGTGTGCCTCGTCAACTTCTACCATACAGAGGCTGGATTCTAAGATAATTTTGCTTTTTGCCATGTAATAATTGGAATTAGAAATAGAAATATCTTCAGAGGAGAATCGGATGCATCTGTGCATAATGATTTCGCGTGTGTTGTGGGGGGTAGTGGGTTATGAATACCATTTGCTGTGATTGAGAGTTACTTCCTAGCCATTGAAGTTTGGGTCAGAATCATCTGGCAGGCTCTGTCAAGACAGATTCGTTGGTGTCGTAAATGCGACACGATCCTGGCAGCAAGTAGCTATAGCACTCCTACATTCCTAAGCCAAGTCATACAGAGTGGAGTCCTGCCATGCTTATTTATTTCCCCCTACACTTAGCAAGACTTACAATGTACTTGTTTCTCAATTTCCTCTTGTGCTCAGTCTCCTTTGAGTGTCATGTGATTAATTGCATCCTAATATTGCTGCAGTGGGATGATTTTAAATCCAAATTATCATACTAACAACTAGTCACTCGGTTGTAATCTCTTTCTGTTAAAAAGGAGACAAGGCTAGCATTGTGGACCCCCTTCTTAAATGAAGAACACGTATTATTTTAGTTCTCAGTATTGCCCAGGTGTATGAGACGCTGGCCAAGACCACTGAGATTGTCAAATAATCTCAAAAGATTGAGGAATAGTATGTGCCTTTTCTTTGAAATATTTATTCCCCGAACACAGATATGAAGGGGTAAAACAAGTGGGTTTTTCCCCTTAAAATGGCTTTTCGTACTTTGATTAATAGTTAAATGTAAAATTAAAGTTTTGCATGTAAGACTCTTTTTCATCCAAAGCCACGAGTTCATATAAAGAGCCAGAAACTATGACTTTCGTTCCCCTCAGATACACGTCAACTTCTGATCTCTCTCTCTCTCTTCACACCCTTCTCTCGGCGTCTTGACTCCCTCTACCCCACCCCCAACGTCATGAAAGGCTGCTTTGCTAGGACAGAAACTACCCTTTATATGGCTTGAAAAGAAAATGCGAATCAAGATATCTCAAGCACTAATGGGATATATTAAAGCAATTCAATTATTTTAATCTCTTTCATATATCATGAAATTATGTAGAACAATTTCATTTGAGTGTTACCATCACTGTTGAGACTGCAATTGTGAATTGTTACACCAGCAAATATTGAAGAACATGAGTGCTAGTGAAGTTCTATCGCAGTGTATGCAAGTGAGGACTAGAATGACACCAGGAGGGAAATTTCCATCATAATCAACTTATTCATTCTGTAATAACCTCCTTAGGAATCATGCTTCAAGATTATAATGTTCTATGATTAGTTTCAGTCCAAAGTTAATGTTGTTCTTTGAGTTAGTGTTTGCTTTACTCAAGTTATAACACTCTCACTTAGAGCGGGAGTACTTTTAATTATAAAATAATTATAAAAATAAATTGAATAAAATAAATGAACAATAGGTTAAAGGAAGATGAATTAGACCATTTAAATACTACATAGAGTAAGCCTTCTTTGAAAGACAAAATACATATGAAAGTTGAAATCAGGAGAGCCAGGTTCCATGAAACAAAAATTACTTTTTACTTAATTTTAACCATTTAATTTCCTATCCCCCAAAGCCAATTTTCTGTATTATCTTTCATTTATTGAAGGGCACAGGTATGTAGTTTTACATATACCTACGTAAATGGTGGGAATAACTGAGTTCCCCCCAATTAATTTTCAATGATTATATTTTATTCAAGTGAATATTCAGGAGCAAAAATGTAAACTATATAATTTTTTAAATGTTTTAATATCAATAACACAAATGAAGTGCTAAAAAATCAAAGTTCAGAAAAGTCTTAACTTTTACTCCACTATTAACTAAAGAGATTTAAGCATATGTGTAATTGGGGGGTGTTAATAAGATTATAGATAACAAAATTTCCATACAATGGGTGCAACTTTAAAGATGACAATATTAATCTCTTATCTTTATGTCAGATATGCACATTAATGTATATTCAAATATGGAACAACAAAATTATATTAATACCAGTATTTATATGTTTCCCTTTGTATAAAAACAAATTAAGAGTAATAAAGATGTAGTTCATAAAAGTAGGGTAATGGCTGGAAAACTACATATAAGTTATGAAACAAAAAAACAAATCCCGCATTCCTACTCATTCTAATTTAATTTTATCTCCAATGATAATAATTAAATGCAAGATACATTGAATAGTGATTTGGTCTGGATCATTGAATTTGTACTCGATCATTATTAAAACCATAGGAACCTTGTGTTTGAAACTTTGAGAGAAACTATTAGCAAATTCATATGCTCACAAAAGTGCATATTATGTAACAGTTGCTTATATTTTGTATAAATATAATACTCTGTCTAAACTCTCATACTAATACATGTATACCTATAAAATGCTAGCTAATTAATACCCATATCCTCCTTTTAAGTTCCAGCTTAATTAAGCTGATTTGGTGGGGGGGAACACACCGATTTTATAGCAGGTGTTGTTCTTAGTTGAAAAAATTTCAGAAATTAAATTTTATTATTTTAGGTCAGTTACCTAGTAAAACAGTCAAAACCTAAAATAGTCATCAAAAAAGTAATTGATCTACACTGATCAAATATTGGAAAACAAGAGGGTGTACAAATATTGGAAAACCCAGTGTGACCTGGGACTAGGAATGAATCACCCACATGAGGCCTTAAGAGCAGATGATGCTGGAACATACCCCGTATATGTCCACACTCTTCACATTATTTTGTATTCCATTAATTTGTAATGCCTTTCCCCACTATAAACTAATGCTATGTCTCATTGAAATGTGAAATTGACGTTTGCATTGGCCTCGTTCTTTCCCCAATTCCTTCTTCCACTCTGGATTCAATTAACCTCAATGTATAAACTTACAACACTTACAAAATTACAATGAAGTACTGTGTACAGGAAGCATGGAAAAAGAAATATAAGTGATGTTTCTAAAATTTAAAGAAGCTATTAATTAAATTTCAAAGTAATCAAAGTTTGTGGAAATTCCATATTTTAGAGAGGTACAAACCTTTCCTAAAATCTTTCCATAGTACAATTTAGGAATTTCACTTTGTATCCCCATCAGATATCCCTGGAAGTCATGAAAGGAAGAAAAGCTGCAGATCACAGCTCACCAAACAGTTTTAGCTCAGATACTGTTTTATGCATGTTTCTTTTATCAGGCAACAGAGAATTTCTGATTTCAAAGTAAACAATCATGAGAAAAGCTACTAAAAATTTTACTAGGACAGTCCTTGAATTTCTGATTTCACGTTGAGAAATCATAGATCATTTGTGTGGTTTTTCCCTCCCAGTTACCTATTCACATCCATGCCCCAGAGAACTCTCAATCCTTTTAAATGTGACATATATCCATAGTAACCTCATTAAAAATATGTATTCTTTACATCATTGTATCTGTAGCCTATCAATCCTTTCCTAACAATAACATGATGAATGTTATTTTCTTTTATATTCTGTTATTTAAGAGGGTATTGAATTGTCATTCTATGGCAACATTCTCTGAGTTCAAAACATGACATCATCAAGTCATCAGCCCTTTTTACTTCCACATGAATCTACTTCTTTCCTAGGAGAGAGTAGAAGATGAAATTTAAAGACAATGTGTTGCCTTTTTCCTGAGCTTAAAAACATGGTAACTCTGAATGTCCTGTTTGGATTCTTCACCCCCAAAAGTAGATACAGTTGGTCACATGGGTGCCACACTTCTTTGGGAGGCTGTCCTCCTAACTCTTTGCCCGTTGTCTATCAATTTTCCCCCCCATAGGACATATACCCCCAGGAAAGCAAAGCAACTTGCTGCAAAATCAGGATGTGATGGTGTTTGTCCTTAAGACATGTTTTTAAAGAAACCTTTCTTTTCCTAATTCAGAAATACTCCAAGCAGCCTTTGAAAGACTTATGACAGAGACCGAGTTTCTCTTTTGTCATTGTTGTCGCTCATCTCTAGAAATGGGCGTGTGCAACTCCTGAAGAGGTGGAAAGTTTTGTAACGTGAGTCCTTCACCTAAGAACTCCATTTACTCCCGCATGAGTGGGCAGAAAGTGCAGAGCGGGAGGAATCAATGCATTTTGCATTTTCCCAGGGATGGTAAAAGACTACCAAATCAGGATGCATGTGGAGAGGCTTCTGCTGAGCACCAGAGGTGGAACACAGGGAGGGACAGGGCGAGGAGCTTTTGAGACCATGGAGGGTGCGGCACTGAGGTATTGACTGAGGGCTTTTAGAAAGTGTTTTAGAGAAAGGTGCTTGTTTTTCCTCCAGCAAGAAAACTCAATACTAGAGACTTTGGAGGGCTGAAAGCAGAGAACTTGCTGTGGGGAGAAAAGTAAAAAGATTCATCTCTCCATTAGATCCTTTCTTCAGGAGACAACTCTGAAAAGGGCAATTATGGGATGCTGTAAATGTCAGCCATCCACCCAGAGAGGACTTAGCAACTTTTACCAAAAAAAAATAAAAATAAAAATAAAAATAAAAAAAGAAGAAAAAGAAGAAGAAAAGAAAAGACATCTCTGAAGTTTAGCTGTTTGGGGAGAGCTTTCTAAAGTAAAATGCTTTAAAACATCTATTTATCAGGGTTATTTTAATCATGACAAGAGAGTGCAATGGAGAAGAATCAGAAATAGTCACATAGTTGGCAGCTCTTTTGATTTCAGACTAAGCTTATTTAGATCA
The DNA here is from genome assembly GCF_022355385.1 of Mustela nigripes. NCBI lineage: Eukaryota > Metazoa > Chordata > Mammalia > Carnivora > Mustelidae > Mustela > Mustela nigripes. The sequence goes on along the minus strand of NC_081563.1, from coordinate 84,257,110 downwards.
TGCTTACATTTTTCATGATCGAATTACCTAACAGAGTTGCATCCTTAAAAACAAATTCACTGGGAGCTATCCAAAAAAAAAATAAATAAATAAAAATAAAAAGTCCTGAGCCTAGGAAATTCAGTAAGTTATGCTTTTTTGAGGACACGAGACTTACCTCTGACAATTTTATCAGTGTAGTCTATACTTAAGTGCAAACCCATGGCTTTTCCCTTTGTTTTATAAGTGGAGTGGCATTAGTTTCTTTTTCTTTTTCTCCCCTCCCGTGCTTTAGCCATGAAAAAAAAAAAAAAAATCGGCAGAATAGTTTATTTGACACAGGATGGATATTAAACAAAATTTCTCTTAATCAAGAAAATTTAAACCTCCACCAGCAAGAAACAGACACTCAAAATACTGCAAGGAAGCAAGCTTACCTTTTTTTGCTTGTTCTGTTCATCTTAATATTTCAAGTGCTAAAGTGCCAGTGTCCCGCCAAGCTTCCCCCCTTGGCAGAACTGCATGAACTGATACAGAGTCAAAGAAAGCAAATGGGAGCTTTCCCCATGAAAATGTGGAAAATCCAAGAATTAAGGTGCCGTTATTTCGATTTGAAGAGAGTACAGTCTATTTCATAGAATATGTGACTCAGTGCATATTTCTTTGTCATTGTTTTGAGGTTCACTTAACCATAAAGAGGAAACATGACAACAAAAGTGGAAGGGAGCTCAGTGAAGCATGGCCGGCTTGACAATAGGCTTTCTGCAGGTTAGCCAAAATTAACTGGCAAAAGCTCGCCCCAACCCCTTTGTCTGCTACATTTGCACCATAATGTCAGTCTCTCTTCCCGTATTTCACAGATGGAGTTTGACCATTTGTCCCAAAAGATGGAAAAAGTCATTTTTGGTGCTGTCCATAAGAAGTTACTTTACACGGTATTGTGCAATCCTACTACAAAAGATACAAAAGGGAAAGTGCATTTCACATGGCCACAATTAGGGCTTCTGTTTCCGCTCTCCTGCCCTTGTCAAAGCTTTGATTTAGTTTTCCTCGGTTTTGTCCAAGGGTCATTACAGATGTCTGCAGACGATTAGCATCTCTCCCCACAGCCCTGATCCAAGTGGGTGATTAACGAATTAAAACTTTACATTCTTCTCTGTCTACTGAGACGTATTGGGAAAGATGAACAAATGCGGCTAATTGTGGAGACCTGAGGGGAGCATCAAGGTGTTTGTCTCTGAATTTGGGTAGCTAAAGATTAATTTAGCAACTGGGCACCCCATTATGTTGCATGCTCCGGCATTTAATGAAGCATTCAGCTCTGAAACTTAGAAACAATTGTATCCTTGATGGGGAGCTTCAGGAACTTTCTGCATCCATGCCATATCCAAATGGTGCCAACCTAACCCTTTATAAACCATATTTGGTGAATACCATGAACAGTGCTGAGAGCATATTTGCAGACTCCATTTCAGAAACTGAAATCCCTACTTCATAAGGACTTGATATATTTTTCAAAGGATTCAAGACCTTTGCATTAGGGTGAATGCTAACTATAAACAAGGCATTCAAATGATCTAGGGGAGGCTGAGTCTTTTATTTCAAGTGGCAGTTGAAATATAAGAAAAACTTTCCTGGTCCCACCTTTCTTAGCAGAGTGAACGTTTGATTAGTTTGGCAGACAGAGGAAGGAAAGTAAGCCTTTGACAGGACTACACCAATCATATATATATATATATATATATATATATATATGATATATATGATATATATTATCTACAGACGGGTGAGGGGGATGAAGTACAAATATCAGACTTCCATTCAAAATAGACATTCTGCAAAAAGTATATATATTTCTATACTATATCCCACAAGAAAGCGTAACAAATAATAATAATATGTCTCATCTCTTCATTTTACTCTTAATTCTTTGGTGGTGAATCAAACAGATGGACACATATCTCCCCAAAAGTGTAGAAATTATTGGAAAGGAGAGGTAGAAGGTCACATTAAGCCACACACCGAATCAAAAATGCAGTCAAAACTCAAACACAGACTCTCCTTATTTCAACGTTATACCTCAATACATCTACACACACTCAAAACATTGGCAACCAAACACCTCACTGACCAGACCCCATTTCATGATTTTGTCTCCTAGAGAAGTCATCTTCCTTCTGTAGGATTAAAATGTATTACCACTACAACATGACTCATTCCACTGTCACCAAGATAGTGTCCCCCCACTGTTAGAACCCTATTGATGAAGTCCAAAAAGGCAAATTTTAGGTCTGAGGCCATCTCTTTTTTCCATTTTTTTTTTTTTTTTTGAGAAAAGATGTTTATAATGGCAGATTTTATGCCCACTGCTGGTGAACAAGGGACAGACATACAAAGATATGAGCATGAATCAGCAGTCTCTAGACAATCCCTTATGTCTTATAAGAAAGCAATTTCCAGATCAATACATTGACTTAGAGAGAACAAATTGCCAATAAGGAGAGCTAAGCCCATTCTTCAGTCCTAGGATATTCTGGAACCACAAAATCTTGCACTAAATCACGTTTGTTAAACACAGAGAAAGATAGGAATTACAGACCAGTATCCTGTAAACAGAATTTTGTTCTTATTGAATTATTCCTTTTACCATAAATCTCCAAATTCTACAGTATCTCTTGGGGGAATTTTAGTTTAGCAATTGGGAAACATCACTAGTGGTATAATGTGACAATGTAAACAATGATTGCTAATTAATGAAGGTAGACAATCACCAGTATTTACCAGCGCTGACATTTGAAATAGTTGCAAGTTTCATCAGTCCAACTACTCTGCTTTTCTAAGAGTGAAAGTGCTTTCTTACAGGGAAGTCTTATTTTCTTACTCAATATTAATTTGCTTTCTCATTTTCCATTTTATGTTCCTTGTATCTTATTTGAAAAGTGGACATTGTCCAGGTGTCTGGGTGGTTCAGTGGGTTAAGTGTCTGAATATTGATTGCACTCAGGTCGTGGTCTCAGGTCATAAGTTCCAATCCAGCATGGGGCTCTGTGCTCTATGGGTATCTCGTTTGAGATTCTTTCCCTCTCCCTCTGCCCCTCCTCCCACTCACTCTTTCTCTGTCAAGTAAATAAATAAATCTTAAAAAAAAAAAAAAAAAAAAAAAAAAAAGTAGATATTCTCACCAACCAGAAGGAAGAGACAAAAGAATGGATAGTTTTGCAAAATTCTCCCTCAGGGGAGTGAATGGAGAACATTGCTCTGATTTCCCTGAAACTTTCTCTTCTTGTCTTGCCAGCTGTAACCATGAGGAATATTCCATTCTTACCAGTCCACAGTCTTTCCAGAATCCTCATCACTTACTACCTGAATCTCATTAGCTCTACCCTTTATACCACGCTCCTTTATTTCATTGGAAACATATATTCTTGATAGAATTTCATACCAGATCGAGTCATTCCTTACGCTCGCTATCCTAGTGTAAGATGTATGGACCAACCAAAAATAAACATAATAAACATTTCGTTTTCCTTTGCCTTTTTTTTTTTTTTAGATTTGATCTTGAACTTTATACATATAACTATGATGAAAAAGAAGAGGGGAAGGAGGAAAAGGGACTATAATAGTCATGGTTAGGTTATGGCCATTTAATTTATCTTCCACACATTTCATCTTGGGGCATGAAAAAAGATACTCTTCACTAAATTAGAAAACAGGTATAAACCAGTACTGTGATAATGCAACTTGAATGTATAGTCCCCTACATCAAACTAACATCAATCAAGTCCTTACCACAAGCTGTTTTACCTCTGTCAATATATTTATTCTTCATCACAGTCCTACAAAACAAGTGCTATTATTCTCTTATTTAACAGATGAGCACATCGAGGAGTGGGGAGATTTTGAATAACTGTACCATAGTCACATCAGTCAAAACTAGGAGACTCTAGGATTCAAATAATGATTTGATTCCAGTGCCTACATCTAAAGTTGTTGTAAAAAAAATACTTTGAGGGATGCCTGGGCAGCTCAGTCGGTTAAGCCACTGCCTTCGGCTCAGGTCATGATCCAGGGTCCTGAGATCAAGTCTTGCATCAGGCTCCTTGCTTGGCAGGAAACCTTCTTCTCTCTCCACCTTTGCTTGCCACTCTGCTGGCTTGTGTGCTCTCTCTCTCTCTCTTTTTCTCTCTGACAAATAAATAAATAAATAAGATCTTTAAAAAGAAAACAAAACAAAAAAAAACCTTAAATTTTTTCTGTTATTATTTTCCTGATAATACATATAGCTTTTCTAAAGAAGGAACTCAAAGAGAGGGTGTCTGCTGGCTCGGTCTGAAAAGCATGCAACTCCTGATCTCGGGGTCGTGAGTTTGAACCCCACATTGGGTGTAGAGATTATTTATAATTTTTTTTTTAAATTAAGGAACTAAAGAAGTTTGTAAATCAAGACAAAATTCCCAAGAAATTGTTGAAAAAAAAGTGTAGCACTGTTGCCTTAAAGCACTGCATAAGAGTTTTATATATATTTTTTCATACAACAATTAAAAACCAATTGATATTAATAGATTTTTTTGGTGGGGATTTTTTTTTAGCAAACCTAAGTGTATAATCAGTAAAATACTAGAGAACACAGATGATGTACAGAGATTTTTGTGAAGTACTTTTTTCTTTTTAATGATTTTACTCATTGTTTCTCTTGTTTACTCCATAACCACCCCATGATAACTCCATGGTAACTCATTGTTTATGTACCTGTTTTGCATATACATACACACATGTAAATCATGAATCATTAGTAAGTCCAAAGTGATATCTTAAAGAAAAAAATAGAGAAAAAGTTACAGGTCTGAAAGGCTCTTTTATGAATCAAATGATTATGCCTCCCAGTTAATATATTGAGACCCTAATCATCAATGTGGTGGTATTTGGAGGTGGGGCCTTTGGGAAGTAACTTAGTTTAGATGCAGTTTGAAGTTCACCCCCTGACGAAATTAATGTCCTTATAAGAAGAGGAAGAAAGATCAGAGCACTCTCTCTCTCTGCCATATACGAACACAGTGAGAAGGAGGCCATTGGTAAGCCAGGAAAGGGCCAGAAACCAACTCTGCCAGCACTTTGATCTTGGAATTTCCAGCATCCAAACTTGTAGGAAATAATGCCTTTTGTTGAAGTCTTCAGTCTAAGATATTTTGTTACATCAGCCTCAGCATAGCTAACACAGGCACTCAACTATCCTTAGAATAAATATAATTTCCTTAGCACTCTTGACCCATGAGGCCAGGCTTCATGGGTCATATTTTTCTTTCCAACCTTCCAACTACCTACAGTGAATAGGTTTTAGTTTTTGTTTCTGTTGTTTTTGTTTTTGGAGGAGGGAGGTGGGGGTAGAGGAAAGTCTTAATTTAACTTAATTTAATTTAATGTAATTTTACTTTGGCTGTTTTCCAAATTTTTTGAAAGATAATTGGCATATGGTTATTGCATTAGTTTAAGCTGTGCAACATAATAATTTGAATATATGTATACAGAGCAAAAGGATTTTTTTTTTTTTTAAGTAGACTCTACCCACAACATAGGGCTCAAACTGACAACCAAAATCAAGAGTTGCATCCTCTATGGACTGAGACAGCCAGAAGCCCCACAAAATGATAACAAGTTTAATTATCACATTCATCCCCAAGCAGAATTTTTTTTTTCAAATGATGAAAACTTTTAAGACCTAATCTATTAGTAACTTTCAAATATGCAGTGCAGTATTATTAACTATGGTCACCATGATGTATACTATACCACAGGAACTTACTTATCTTATAAGAGGAAGCTTTTATCTTTTAACCTCCTTCACCCATTCTCCCCTTCCCCACTCCTGCCCATAGCAACCACCAGTCTATTTTTCTGAGCTGGGCTTTTTTCGAATCCACATAGAAATGAGATAATAGGTTCTTTGATTTCTCTGTCTGATTTATTTCATTTGACATGATGCTATGAAATTTCATACATGTTGTGACAACAGGCAATATTTCCTTCTTTTTGTATGACTGAATAATAATTCATGGCCTATCTATACCACATTTTCTTCATCCATTAACCTATTGGTCACTTAGGTGGTTTCCACCTCTTGGCCATTGTTAATGAAGCTGTAATGAATATCAGGGTACAGATGTTTCTTCAAGATAATGATTTCATTTCCTTTGCATATATACCTAGGAGTGAGTTTGCTGGATTATATGGTAGATTTATTTTTAAATTTTTGAAGAATCTCTATACTGTTTTCCATAGTGACTGCACCCATTTACATTCCACCACAGTAGACGAGAGTCCCCTTTTCTCCACATCCTCACCAACACCTATCATTTCTCTTTTTCATAATAGTAATTTTAACAGGAGATATCTCTTTAGGGTTTCAATTTGCATTTGCCTCATAATTAGTGATGTTGAGCAATTTTTCATTTACCTGCTGGCCATTCATATGTCTTCTTTGGGAAAACGTTTCTTTTAGGGTCTTTATCCATTTTTAAATCGGATTTTTTTCTATTGAATTGAATGAGTTCCTTATATATTTTAGATCTTAACTCCCCATCAGATAGTGTGATTTGCAAATATTTACCTTATTCTGCATTTTGTCAATTATTTATTTCAATTTGCAGAAACTTTTTACTTTACTATAGTCTCCCTTGTAATTTTTGTTTTAGATGTTATATCCAAAAAAGCATGCCAGGACCAGTGTCACAGAGTCTTTTCCTATGTTTTCTTAAAGAGGTTTTATGGTTTTAGGCCTAATATTTAAGTCTGTAATCCATTTCAAATCAATTTTTGGGAGATGTAAGGTGGGGGAAGGTCTAGTTTCATTCTTTTGCATGTTAAGATCTAATTTTCTATTGAAGAAACTTTCTTTTCTTCATAGAATATTCTTAGCTCTCTCATCACATATTAGTTGACTGTATATGCATGAGTCTATATGTAGGTTCTTGATTCTGTTCTATTGGTTTGTGTCCATTTTTATGTCAGTACCATACTGTTTTAATTACTATAACTTTGTAATATAACCTGAAATTAGGAAATGTGATGCTTCCAACATTCTTCTTCATTCTCAGGATTGTTTTGGCTATTTGGGATCTTTGGTGTCATAAAACTCAAATAAATTTCAAGCTTGGTTTATCTATTTCAGCAAAAAAGTCACTGGAATCTTGATAAAGACTGTATTGAATCTATAGACAGTTTTAGGTAATATGGATATTTTAACAGTATTTATTTTCCAATCCATGAATGCAGGTTATCTTTCCACTTACTTCTGTACTCTTCAATTTCTTTAACCAAAATCTTATAGTGTTCAATATAAGAATCTTACACCATTTTTTTTTAGATTTTATTGATTTATTTGACAGAGACAGAGAAAGGGCATATGCAGACAAAGTAGGAGGTAGAAGGAAAGGAAGGAGCAGGCTCCCTGCTGAGAAGAGAGCCGAACATGGGGCTAGATCCCAGGACCCTGAGGTCAAGACCTGAGCCAAAGGCAGATGTTTAACTGATTGAGCTACCCAGGCACCCTGATCTTACACCTAATTTTCTAAATATATTTCTAACTATTTTACTGTTTTTGATACTATTATAAATGTGATTATTTTCCTTGTATCTTTTTCAGGTCACTTAAATAGAAATTCTACTAATTGTTTTATGTAGCTTTTATATCCTGCAACATTATTGAATTTGTGGATTAGCTCTACAAGGTTTCAAGTGAAGTTCAGGATGATATATGAAATCATGTCATCTGAAAATGGTTTTACTTCTTCCTTTCTGAATCAGATACCTTTCATTTCTTTTTCTTGCCTGATTGCTCTGGCTAGGACTTCCAGTACTCTGTCAAATAGGAGTGATGACAACTAGCATTCTTGTCCTGTTCCTGATTGAAAACAAAAAGCTTTTAACCTTTCACCATTTAGTTTGATGTTAACTATGGATGTGTCATATGCAGACTTTACTAGGTTGAAGCATGTTTCTTCTAGATGCAATTTGTTGGGAGTTTTTATTGTGAATGGAAGTTGAAGTTTGCCAGATGCTTTTTTTTTGATATGAACATATGATTTTTGTCTTTCATTTCATTAATGTGTTGTATCACACTTATTTATTTATATATGTTGAATTATCCTTGCATCTCATGGATGAGTCACTTGATTGTGGTGTGTTGTACTTTCAATGTGCTGCTGAATTCAATTTGCTGGTATTTAATTGATAATTATATCTATGTACATCAGGGATATTGGTCTGTAGTTTTTTTTGCTTTGTTTTGTTTTTTTTCCTTGTAGTGTGTTTATCTTGCTTCAATATCAATGGTTTTACTTCTTCCTTTCTGAATCAGATACCTTTCAGCAAGGTAGTGCTGGCCTTACAAAATGAGGTTGGAAAAGTTGCTTCTTCTTCTTCTTTTTTTTTTTTTTTTTGAATAGTGTAAGAAATATTGAGTGTTTAGTAAAATTCGCTAGTGAAATCATCTAGTCCTGGGCTTTTCTTTGTTGAGAGGTCTGAATCAATCTTTTACACATTATTGTTCACTCAGATCTTCTATTTCTTTTTAATTCAATCTTGGTAAGTTGCATGTGTCTAAAAATTAATCTATTTTTTTAGGTTGCCCAATTTGTTGACAAATAGTTCATATTAGTTTTTTTTATGATTCCTTATATTTTTGTGGTATCAGTTATGATAGCTCCTCTTTCATATCTGATTTTATTTACTTGAATCCCCTCTCCCTATCTCCCTCTCTCTGATTAAAGTTTTTTCAATTTTGTTTCTCTTTTGAAATAATCAAATTTTAATTTTGTTAATATTTTCTATGGTTTCTACTTGCTCTTTCATTATGTTTTACTCTAATATTTGTTATTTCATTCTTTCTGTTAACTTTGAGTTTAGTTTCTTCCTTTTCTCCCCCTTGAGCTAGAAAATGTAAGTGTAGGTTGTTTATTTGAGCTTTTTTTCTTGATGTATCCATTTGTCACTATAAATTTTCTCTTAGAACTGGTTTTGTAGCATCCCATACATTTTTATATATTGTATTTTCATTTTCAATTTCCTCAAACTATTTTTTAATTCCCCTTTTGATTTTTGTTCTTTGTATCATGGTCTCTATTTAGGTGACACCACTGGCCATGCTTTGAGATCAGGGGGCTGCTGCTGGCTGGGAAGATTTGGATGGGACTGCTGGCTTGGTTCCCTCTCCAAGTGAGGTTGTGAGGTAGACTACACACATTTGAGTCTTCTGGTCATGCTGATTTGATGGTCAGGACTGGATACCATACACAGAAATAGATGACACTATAAATTAGTCTCCTAGGCATACTGGGGTAATACAACAGACCCTAGGGGAGTTTATCATATGGATACAGTTCATTGTGCAGGGACCTGATTCAGACACAGTATGCACTGAATTCCCTATCTCTAGGGTGGTGACATTTGGGTGGTCTGAATAAAATAAAATGTTCATATCTGGGATGAGAATATTTTAGGCAAGGGAAACAACAAAAACAACATCCCCAAAGTAGGAAAGTTTTTGATATGTTGAAGGAAAAAAAACAAAAATAAAAAAAAAACAACTCACTTTTACCCAAAAGGAAAACAATGGTAGAAATAAGTGGGAGTTTTTGGCAAGAATCAGATCACATTAACTCATGTAAACTACGGTTTCTCTTTGTCAGTGGCACTGTAATTTGAACCAGATTAAGTCTTGTTGAGGGGGTTGTCTTGTTGAGGTTCTGTCATACAGAAATGCATTGTAGGCTTTTTAGCAACTCTTCTGGCCTCCACCCACCCACTCCCACCCATTGTGACAACTAAATGTGTCCCCAGACTTTAGCAAATATTTTCAGGGAGGCACAATTGCCCCTGGTTGAGTGCCACCTCAACCGTTGTAGACCATACAAAGTGCTCTGTATTTATTTTCTGTGTTATCCTAAGTCACTGACCTTTGAGCAAGGAAGTTGCAGGCTCTGATGGACATTATGTAAAGAACCATGCTTGACGTGAGAGTAAATAGAGAGGCCAGTGGGCCAGTGAGGAGACAATGGTGGAGATCCAGGGAAGATACACCAGGCCGGAGATGCTGAAGTCCTTATTGGTAAGACTTACTAATGGGTAAGATAAACGAAGTGTGTGTGTGTGTGTGTGTGTGTGTGTGTGTGTGTGTGAAGAAGACTTCAATTTTTGGCCAGGAGAATGATAATTTCATTTTGATGTTTAATTTTGTGTTTCAACTTGATATGACTAAGGGATGCCCAGAGAGCTGGTAAAACATGATTTCTGGGTGTGTCTGTGATGGTTTTGAAAGAGGAGGTTAACCTCTGAGTCAGTAGACTGAGTGAAAAAGATCCACACTCAGCAATGCAAGTAGGCATCATCCAATCCACTGAGGAACTGAATAGAACACAAAGGCTAAGAAAGGGTACATTTGCTCTCTTGACTTGAGCTGGAACATCCATTTTATCCTGTCCTTGGATATTAGCACTCCTGATTCCTGGGACTTCTGTTTCTCTAGATTTCAGACTTGAACCAGAATTATTCCATTATTTCCCTGATTCTCAGGACTTTGCAGTTTATAGATGGCAGATTGTGGAAATTTTCAGCTTTGAAAATCACATGAGTCAATTCTTAGAATAAATGTTCTCTTAGGTCAGCTATCTAACTATTTTATTTGTTCTGTTTCTCTGGAGAAACTGGATGCTGCTATCGACTTAGGTAAGAAACCTTCAGCAGGGTAAGGGGTGAAAGGTTAGGAGTGGAAGAGGAACAGTTTGGAGAGAATGACAATTCCATATTGGGCACATTTAATTTGAGATTTTTCTTTAGCTATCCAAGTTGAGACAGTGGGTAGGCTGTTGGATACATGAGTTGGAAGTTCAAGAGAGTAATTTGGTACAGAAATGAAAAATTGAGAATCAGTATTAGATGCATTTAAAATCATGGAACCAGATATAATCATCTAGGATCCTGGTACAAAAATGAATGCCAAAATGTGTTTCAGAATCTCCTACAGGACATTTGAATTTTTGAGGCATAATACTGATTTTTGTCATATATCAGATAGCACCTGAACTACTGATGTAAGATTGTTTATAGTTTCAACATTAGATCAAACCACATTCCTTTTAATGCCATTATATTTTTGTGAACTCAGATATAGAAGTAGTACATGAAAAGCAATGTAGAACAAGTAGTGAGGATAGTAACGTCCAGTTGGGTTCTAAGACATGGGAAGTTGTGCAGTGCCCAGCAGGTGTACACATCACAGTGGTAACAACAGGATAAACATATTGTTTTTCTTTTAAATATGCTGTGTTTTAATATGACTATGAAATCACTTAATAAGTGAAAAATATGTTAGAACATATATTAGTTTCCTATGACTGCTGTAATAAATTACCACAAATTTAGTTAAGACAACACGAAATTATTCAATGGCAATTCTGGAGGTCATAGGTCCTAAACTGGTTCCCTAAGATGATACTAAGATATGAGCAGGACCACACTCTTCCTGGAGGTTCTGGCAATGATTCCTTTCCTTGCCTTCTCTAGCTTCTATAGCTGTACAAGTCTATACAAGTCTCTTGTAGGACTTGACTCATGTCCCCTGCCTCATCTCCATACCACCATTACAGCTTCTTCAAATCTCTCTGTTTCTGTTATCACATTATCTCCTGTCTTCTTTGACTTTTCTTCCTTCTTGTAAGGATCTCTGAGATTACATCAACTCACTCAGTTAACTCAGGACACTCTGCCTATCTCAAGACCCTTAAACTAATCACATATTCAAAGTCCCTCTTGCCATATAGGGTAACATATTCACAGATCCTGGAGATTTGGATTTGATATCTTTGGAGGCCATTTTTCAGCCTATCACAGGGCATAAGTGCACTGTAATTTGTTTGGAACTAACTACTTAAAAAACATGGATCAGAAGGCATTTCTTTTGGCCTGGGGTATTCTCCACTGGATCTTAGCCAAAAGCCCGAGAAGCAATGGCCTGGGGTATTCTGAAAACAAACAAACAGAAAACAAAACAAAACAAAAACCTAAAACTCCAAAGATACTAATGGTAGTAAGAACAGTGAAAAACTTATGATCTTTGCCCTAAGAAGTAATATAATTAGAGAGCCAAATATTTCCAAATACTGAATTCCCCCAAATTCAAAATTTATATTTTGGGAAGGTAGGAGGTATTCAGAAAAGAAATTGAATTAAGAGTAGTTAATGATGTAGGGAAAAATCAAGAAATTATGAGATCTCACAGGGCAAGTAAAAAAGTGTTTCAAGAAGGAGGGAACAATCAAATGTATTTAATACTTCTTTTAGTGTAAGACCAAGGGTGACATATGATCTTTGTATTGGACACAATTGAGACTCTTAGTATAAATATAAATACATTTCAGTCATTCAGTATCTTAGTATAGTCTAATGAAAAATCATCTAAGCTAGACTTCAGGAAAATACTTGTGAGTCAGTGTATTTACAGCAATTTTTTAATATATCTATTTATCTGTTATCTATCATGTATATCTCAATCATCTATCATCTTCTATCTGTCTATCATCTATATATCTTAAAATTTCATTCTTTGTCTGAAATTCAAATTTGAGTATTCTGTATTTATTTGCTAAATCTGACAATCCTATTTTAGGGGTTATTAGACTATTGACCTCTTAGATCAATCTGTTTCTGGTGTATTGCCCAAATGGTCAAGAGGCCAACACTTATGCCTCACCTCTTCAGATAGCTAGGAAGAAGGCCAGATGTAATGACAGCTGCTCATCAAGAAATTTTCCTGAGGTTCCAGTCTGTAGCAATATCATACAATCAGAGATAAGCAGCTAAAGAAAAACATTATAACTGAATTTCTCTGGAATTACATGTAGTTCAAGTTTGGATTTAAAAAGAATATTTTACCAACAATCTGGATTCTGTGTGCAGGAGCCTTGCGTATGTAGTTTCTTTTTTAACTGGCCCTGAGTTCATCTGGAGAACAGTAAGTCTTGGCATAGGTGCGCAGTCAGCATATAATTGATTTAATTAATAATTCATGTATTCATTCATTCAGCAAACACTTACAGGGCTCCTACCATCTCAAGCGATGTACTGGAGACTTGCTAAGTGCTGGGCAAGAGAGCTCAAGCTGGCCACGGTCTGCCTGATAGCAATGAAACAAGAAGCAGAAAGACCAGATCACAGAGCAAAGTATATGTGATGTAGCAAAATTAGGTAATTTCATTTATGCGTTTTCAAACCCTACCCATTTTTTTCAGTTGAATTATATTTACTTATAAAAACATATATCCATATTATGCTATGAGGAGGTTCATCAAAAAGATATGAAGTGGCTTTCCCCTTAATTACGTCTACCACTTTCCAGCAGAATATCAAATGAGCAGAGCAAAATATCCGTTACAGACCACCCACTCCAATGACCTCAATAAAATGTTTACTTCAACATCCAGATAATACAATTGAAATGACTACATTTGAGCAATGGCCAGCTGAAATTCAAGTGAAGCTCATCTTCTTTTTCAAACTGGTATTTGCTGCATTTGCTCTCTTTTAAATTTCTTTATGTTTCAGGGAACAGATTTTCATTAATGGTTATGTAATTCTGTACCTTTTAATTCAAAAATTTCCAGTTTTTTTAGTTGATGCTAAATGTAGATCTATTTTTCATAAAGGCAGAAGCACTATGGAAATTCCCTGTCTCTGTATGAATTATTAGTGGGTATATTGTGTTTATACTTGTAGTTTGGACAGGGGTGATTGAAAAGAAAGCAATGCACTTTAAACCTAGTGAATTAGCTCACTGTGTGAGACTAAATTATTATTACAGGCTAATTCAATTTTGTTTTTATCATTAATATTATCTGCCTACTGAGAAAACTCCATCCTTAAAGTATTAATTTTCAAAGTCCCAGAAACCACCTAAAAGTAGAAAACTGCGGAGAATCCAAACAAAAAGATGTTAGCCAAGGGAACACTTTAAAAACAATAAGATTGCCAGATCTCCCTGATATGAGGAAGTGGTGATGCAACATGGAGGATTAAGTGGGTAGAAGAATAAATGAAACAAGATGGGATTGGGAGGGAGACAAACCATAAGTGACTCTTAATCTCACAAAACAAACTGAGGGTTGCCGGGGGGAGGGGGTTTGGGAGAAGGGGGTGGGATTATGGACATTGGGGAGGGTATGTGATTTGGTGAGTGCTGTGAAGTGTGTAAACCTGGTGATTCACAGACCTGTACCCCTGGGGATAAAAATATATGTTTATAAAAAATAAAAAATTAAAAAAAAAAAACAAAAAAACAATAAGATTGCACTGTAGCAAATCCAATGACAAGAGGCTTAAAGAAAAGATGTTTCAGCTTCATGTTGCTCAGATCCTTCATGGATAGAACACCTTGCCAATTGCTTTCCCCCAACCCCTTCTTCATTTTAAAGATTCATTAAGTTTCTACTTGGCCTTCTCCCAAACTCCCCACACTGCCTTTGGCCAATAACCACTCATCAAGAATTGGTTTGCTATGAGCCTGTGAAACAGGATCTTCCCTCTGCCCCATGCCCAAGGGGAATCAGAAGCATTTCACCTAAGAATTTGGAAGAATTTCATGTCCGTTTAAAAATATGCTTTCCCTGGACAGTTTTCAGGAGACATTTGCTAATCTATATTTATGTTTCCCTGCTCTCTCTGATCCTGGTAAACAGTGCTCCCAGGATAGGGTTGTCAGATAAAATATAGGACACTCAGCAAGCTAAATTAGAATTCCAGACCAACAATGCATACTTTTTTTTAGTATAAGTATGTCCCAAATATAGAAAAGGATATATTCATACTAAAAAGTATTTCCACTTTATATGAAATGCAAATTTGAGTGATTATTCTGTATTCATTTTCTCAATTTGACAATCCTGTTCTAGGAACTATTAGGCTATTGACCTCCTAGATAGATTTGTTTTTAGTGTATTGCCAAAGTGGTCAAGAGGTCAGCATTCACTACTCATGCTTTTAGAAAGCCAGGAATGAAGCCAAATGTAATGGCAGCTGCTCATCAAGAAATTTTCTCAATATTCCAGCCTTTTAGAAGAGTGGCCAGAAGCTTATTTTACATTAAAAACTGAAAGGACTTGACTCATATTCAGTGTACAACAGGGGGTGGCAAAACCTTTATTCTCAATCAAGAAATTTTGAAGTCAAATTTAATGTTATATAAAATATATTGATTCAAAGCAATTAGCATGCATAATAGCAAAGTAGTAACAAATATTTGAACAATTGCACATTTCCTTAAAATATTTTAGAATTTAAAAAAATTTACAAGGAGCAAATACTTGGAAAGGATTTGATATATTCCATGAATCTCGGTTTCCATATCTGTAAGTTGGAGAGAACGTCTTATATGGTGGGATAAGATAAGAACTTTAGACATTATTTAAGTGAAGGATTTAGCGGAATACCAGCGATGTAGTAGAAAATCAGTCAATGATAAATATAACTATTTTTAGAGGCATAGATAATGTAGATGATCTAGTAAATTATTAACAATTTTAATATTGAGAAGGAAACATAGTAGACTCAAACTTTAAAGGATAAAATAATTTAACATCAAAATATTGTCATTTTTAACCAAAAATATTTTGGGAAAAGAGTCAATCAAATGCAGAGAGAAAAAAAAACTAGATAATTTTCTCATTGAGGATAAAATACATAATGAAAGTTGAGAATTCAAAAATGTTAACCAAACATATTTTATAACTATAGCATTATTATAACCACTGTACTGATGGATATTCTCAGTCAATTACACAGTACACTGAAAGACACAAATACAAAAATTAAGGTGCAGAATTAAATCTAGTTATTTCATCCATGGTAATTTTACCATAAAATATATTTTTACAGTTTAGGATTTTAATATAAATTGTATATTGGTAACTTGCCATCAAGAAGCTTGTGCAGTCCTGTAGCCCCTTCATTTTCTGACTTTTTAAAAATTTGACATGCATTTACTAAGTGCCAAATATGTGACAGGAACTGTGTTAAGTCCACAGCCAGAATGGTATGCAAGATTAGCAAGGCCACTGACGACATAAACATAGACACTGTTGGCTGCCTTCAATCCCTTCCCCAACCAATCTATAGAATATAATTTGCCAATGGATCCACTCTTGCCCAAACTCTCTATCTTCCTCCCTTAATCTCCAAATACTTCATCCTGAGTCAAACACATAGTGTTCTACTCCCTGACACTGTTTTACTCCTTGACTTACTGAAGGATATTGGAGTAAATCATGTAACTGTTACCATGTTTTTTAGCCTTCGCCCAGGCATGTAAACCAGTATTCCTTTCCTTGGCTGTAGTTATCTCCTTCCTCACGGTGGCTATTCCAAATCTTTCTCACTCTACTCATGCCTTCTGGTCCAGCTCTAACTTATGCCTCAATATTCCGCAAAGTGAAACAAACTTTTATCTTGATATTTTGTGCGCGTGAGCACACGCACACACACATGATTCTCCACCTTCCTGTATTTGTTCATTTCATTTGGGGGAAAAACTTCATAATTGAGTATAGCTGAGGTTGTCCATTTTGCTATATTTCTGACCCTTAATTACATTTATCATTATTATTTTTACCTGGTCTCTCCTCAAGACCATATCTTGAATTTCAGTATTAGGTAGACATGGGACTCTCAATAAAGTGACCAAATCATAATTTGACAGTATTTATATATTTAGTTTGCACTTAACTATAAACAACACCAGTCAATTATGGCTTTATGTTAGTATTGTCAGAAGTATGTATATCTTCTCAGTTGCCTCTGTTGCCCCTCTACATATTTATATTCTACTCTATCCAACATGTTCTCTCTCCCTTGCCTTTCCAGTTGTGAGCAAAATTGACAAGAAAAAGATTTACATGAATGTTTGGGCTTTTTGTTGTTGTTGTTTTATTTTGTTTTGTCTTTGGATAAAAGCAATATCAACACATTGTTTTTCTTCAGAATTTAAGTTACAGAGGTTAGGCATTTGTCACAAAATAAAGAGTGAGAATCTGCACTGGAAGAGAATTTGAAGCTTGGTTTTATTAGTGCTTGACTGTGTGACTGTGGGCACATTATTTAGTTTTTCTGAAACTCAGGTTGAGATAAGGATAATATCCTCTTATGTCCCATCCTACAAACATCCTATAAAGATCTGTTGGGAAAATTCATGAAATAATCCATTTGAGAAGGACTAACATCTATTTTGTACTCAATAAATGGAAGTTCCCTTTCCTCATTTCCTTGCGCATTCTTAATAAAGTTTTGCGCTTTGACACAAAATCTCTTGTGTTGTTAATTATAACTTCAAAAGGTTTATTTGGAATAATGAGCTATGATATTATTAAATAAAAAATTTTAAATAACTATTTTTTTTTTTAATTTTTTATTTTTATAAACATATATTTTTATCCCCAGGGGTACAGGTCTGTGAATCACCAGGTTTATTTCAAACTAGTATAGTTTCATTTCAAATAAATGCATTTTAAGTAACTAAAATTTAAATGATCGAAAATGCATGCTTCTTTTCTGATACTGATATAAATGTGTTTATAATTATTGTCCTGTCCATGTCTTGACAAGCTACACAAGTATTTATTCTTTATTTCAGCATAGTAAGTGTTAATACTGCTCACCTTTAAAGTAAATAAGCAAAATACATGACCTTATCTTCACTCAAAGGATGACACTGACCTGCCAAAAATGAGTTTCCCTGTTCACATTCCTTATATCTTGTGTCCTTGTCCATGTTACGCAGTTAACCTGAGTTTCACTGACAGATTTATACCTTCAAAAACTGAGTACATATAGATGCACAAGAGAGAACAATGCATTTAGAAAACTTAAGGAAATAAGTTTGTGAATTTCAGTTTCTAAATAAGATGCAAATCCTAAAAGAATAAATTAAAAATGTGCAAATCTACAGGCCCAAGCTTCCCAGAATACAATGGAGCTCGGCATGCTCATAGACCCTTTTATTTATATGAAACATATATTCAACAAACATTTATTGAGCTACTCTTTTTTTTTTAATTTTTTATTTTTTATAAACATATATTTTTATCCCCAGGGGTACAGGTCTGTGAATCACCAGGTTTACACACTTCACAGCACTCACCAAAGCACATACCCTCCCCAATGTCCATAATACCACCCCCTTCTCCCAAAACCCCTCCCCCCCAGCAACCCTCCGTTTGTTTTGTGAGATTAAGAGTCACTTATGGTTTGTCTCCCTCCCAATCCCATCTTGTTTCATTTATTCTTCTCATACCCACTTAAGCCCCCATGTTGCATCGCCACTTCCTCATATCAGGGAGATCATATGATAGTTGTCTTTCTCTGCTTGACTTATTTCGCTAAGCATGATACGCTCTAGTTCCATCCATGTGGTCGCAAATGGCAAGATTTCATTTCTTTTGATGGCTGCATAGTATTCTATTGTGTATATATACCACATCTTCTTGATCCATTCATCTGTTGATGGACATCTAGGTTCTTTCCATAGTTTGGCTATTGTGGACATTGCTGCTATAAACATTCGAGTACATGTGCCCCTTTGGATCACTACGTTTGTATCTTTAGGGTAAATACCCAATAGTGCAATTGCTGGGTCATAGGGCAGTTCTATTTTCAATATTTTGAGGAACCTCCATGCTGTTTTCCAGAGTGGCTGCACCAGCTTGCATTCCCACCAAAAGTGTAGGAGGGTTCCTCTTTCTCCTCATCCTCGCCAGCATCTGTCATTTCCTGACTTGTTGATATTAGCCATTCTGACTGGTGTGAGGTGATATCTCATTGTGGTTTTGATTTGTATTTCCCTGATGCCGAGTGATATGGAGCACTTTTTCATATGTCTGTTGGCCATCTGGATGTCTTCTTTGCAGAAATGTCTGTTCATGTCCTCTGCCCATTTCTTGATTGGATTATTTGTTCTTTGGGTGTTGAGTTTGCTAAGTTCTTTATAGATTCTGGACACTAGTCTTTTATCTGAAATGTCGTTTGCAAATATCTTCTCCCATTCTGTCAGTTGTCTTTTGATTTTGTTAACTGTTTCCTTTGCTGTGCAAAAGCTTTTGATCTTGATGAAATCCCAATAGTTCATTTTTTCCCTTGCTTCCCTTGCCTTTGGCGTTGTTCCTAGGAAGATGTTGCTGCGGCTGAGGTCGAAGAGGTTGCTGCCTGTGTTCTCCTCAAGGATTTTGATGGATTCCTTTCGCACATTGAGGTCCTTCATCCATTTTGAGTCTATTTTTGTGTGTGGTGTAAGGGAATGGTCCAATTTCATTTTTCTGCATGTGGCTGTCCAATTTTCCCAGCACCATTTATTGAAGAGGCCGTCTTTTTTCCATTGGACATTCTTTCCTGCTTTGTCGAAGATTAGTTGACCTATTGAGCTACTCTTATACTCTTGAGCTACTCTTATACCACATACACCATGTGATAACTATGGCACAGGTATCTTAAAGTAAAGTTATTGAAAGTCCAATTAAAATTTAGAGGTAGGGATTTTTGTGACTACCTCAGCATCACCAGGTACTAAAACTAAGTAATAAATTAGGTAATGTTTTATGATAGCGAGAATATTTGTTGAAATCAATTCTCAAAGTTAGTCACATATGTTTGGGTCATTGTTCATTCCATACATTCTTGAATAAAAACTTCAAGAGACATTAAGCTCCCTGTGTGAGATTTTTGTGTGTTCTCTATAAAGAACTTCAACTTTCCAAATTGCTTTTTCACTGAGGATACCAGTTTTTAGTAACTTTATAGCGAAGTCTATAGCCAAAGTAATTTTCTCATGGATATCATATTTCATGTTCCTGTTTGTGGCTAATTTAATTTTTGATTTGTTTTATTTTATCCCATCTGCAATTATAATTCTTTTTTTCCTCTTGTGGATTAGAACCTTTATGTTCATCAGCTATAGAAGTCAAGACTGAATATTCTGGAATTTTTCTGAATTGAATATTCTGATTCAGGAGGGAAAAAGAGGTTGTTCATTCCTCCCCTTAATTTATTCCTGAAATAGTCATTCAGCAGGTTGGGTCCCACCTGCACTTTCAACCTAAAGAGTCTCCTTCTTACTTCTTCACTCTTCAATGGCCTCACTCACTCCATTATATTTTGTTCATTTTTTTTCTTAAATTTATTTCTTTCTTTATTTTAGGTGGGGATAGCAGGGGGTGGGAGAGGCAAAGGGAAAGAGAGAGAGAATCTCAAGCCGACTCTGTACTGGGCCTTGGAGCCCAACATGGGGCTTGATCTAAATACCCTGAGATCATGACCTGAGCCAAAACCAAGAGTTGGGCACTTAACCTACTGCATCTCTCAGACACGCCCTTATTCATTTTCTTATTATTTAAAATTGGAAAGATTAAAACCCCCATGTTATGTAAAAAAGAAACTATCAGGAGAGTACCAAAGACCACACTATTCAACTCAAAGTTGAGTTTGTGTCCTTCCATCTTTCCCCAACTCTACTTTTTACCTCTTCACCTCAGAGTAATCACTTCCTGAACTTTGTTCTTCTGTTTCCCTTTCTTTTGTCATACTTTTGCAACTACACATTTCTCTAAAAAATATATTACTAAATGTGACTGCTTTTTTGAAGTCTACAAAACTCTCTCTGGACTTTTTTCCCTCAACTAATATTTCTAAGACTCATCCATTCTCATACACATAACTGCAGTTTGTGCATTTTCCACAGTTGTCCACAATTATTCTGTGAGAACAAATCATACTTCAGTTACCTAATTGATGAACATATGGGTTGTTTCCACTTATGTGTCATTATGCCCAGGGCTTCTCTGCACATTCTTGTTGGAGCACATTGCTAGAAATGGGATTGCGGGATCACAGGGGAGCTGAGTTTCAATTTTGCCAAGTAGCACCAAACTCTTTTCTGATGTACATGTTATAAATGTGACTAGTGGTCATGTACTGAATAGTAGATGTTTTCCTCCCCACCAGTACTTTGTAATGAGGAAGTTTAGAATCTGGGAAAAGAAGACCTGCTTGGTTTCTCCAGGAAAGTTCCTCTCTGTGCTTCAGTTTTCTTTTCTTTCTTTCTTCTTTTATTTTCCATAATTTTGTTATGTTAGTCACAATACAATACATCATTAGTTTTTGATGCAGTGTTCCATGATTCATTGTTTACATATATCACCCAGTGCTCCATGCAATACATGCCCTCCTTAATACCCACCAGCAGGGTCACCCATTCCCCCACTCCCTCCCTCTAAAACCCTCAGTTTGTTTCTCAAAGTCCACAGTCTCTCATGGTTTGTCTCCCCCTCCGATTCCCCTCCCCTTCACTTTTCCTTTCCTTCTCCTAATGTCCTCCATGCTATTCCTTATGTTCCACAAGTAAGTGAAACCATATGATAACTGACTTTGTCTGTTTGATTTCACTCAGCAAAATCTCTAGTCCCATCCCTGTTGATGCAAAAATTGGATATTCATCCTTTTTGGTGGGTGAGTAATATTCCATTGTATATATGGACTACATCTTCTTTACCCATTTGTCTGTTGAAGGGCATCTTATCTCTTTCCAGTTTGATTATTGTGGACATTGCTGCTACGAACATTGGGATACATATGGCCCTTCTTTTCATTATTTCTGTATCTTTGGGGTAAATACCCAATAGTGCAATTGCTGAGTCATAGGGTAGCTCTATTTTTAACTTTTTGAGAAATCTCCACTCTGTTTTCCAAAGTGGCTGCAACAACTTACAGTCCCACCAACAGTGTAAGAAGGTTCCCCTTTCTCCACATCCTCTTCAATATTTGTTGTTTCTTGCCATTCTAACTGGTGTAAGGTGGTTTTGATTTGAATCTCCCAGAGGGCTAAATATGATGAACATTTTTTCATGTGTCTGCTAGCCATTTGTATGCCTTCATTGGAGAAGTGTCTGTTCATGTCTTCTGCCCATTTTTGGACTTGATTATCTGTTTTTTTGGGTGTCAAGTTTGAGAAGTTCTTTATAAATCTTGGATATTAACCTTTTATCTGTAGTGTCATTTTTAAATACCTTCTCCCATTCCATGGATTGCCTCTTTGTTTTGTTGACTCTTTCCTTTGCTGTGCAGAAGCTTTTTATCTTGATGAAGTTCCAAAAGTTCAATCTTGCTTTTGTTTCCCTTGCTTTTGGAGGTGTGTCTTAAAAGAAGTTGCTGTGGCTGATGTCAAAAAGGTTACTGCCTGTGTTCTCCTCAGGATTTTGATAGATTCCTCGTCTCACATTGAGGTCTTTCATTCATTTTGAGTTTATCTCTGTGTGTGGTATGAGAGAATGGTCGAGTCTTATTTTTCTGTATATAGCTGTCCAATTTTCCCAGTACCATTTATTGAAGAGACTGTCTTTTTTCCCACTGGATATTTTTTCCTGCTTTGTCAAAGATTATTTGTCCACAGAGTTGAAGGTCTATATCTGGGCTCTCTACTCCGTTCCTTTGGTCTATGTGTATGTTTTGTGCCAGTACCACGCTGTCTTGGTGATCACAGCTTTGTAATAACTCTTGAAATCAGGCAACATGATGTCCCCAGCTTTGTTTTCCTTTATCAACATTTCTTGGTTATTTGGTATCTTTTCTGGTTCCATACAAATTTTTGTTCCTGCAGTCTGAAAAATGCCAGTTGTATTTTGATTGGAATGTTATTGAATGTGTAGATTGCACTGGGAGGCATAGACATTTTAGCAAAATTTATTTTTCTAATCCATGAGCATGGAGTGTTTTTCCATCTTTTTGTGGCTTCTTCAATTTATTTCATGAGTGTTCCGTATTTCCTTGAGTATAGCTCCTTTATCTCTTTGGTTAGGTTTATTCCAAGGTCTCTTATGGTTTTTGGTGTTATAAATGGAATTGATTCTCTGATTTCCCTTTCTCCAGTTTCATTGTTAGTGTATAAAAAAGCAACTGGTTTCTTTCTTTCTTTTTTTTTTTTTTAAGATTTTATGTATTTATTTGACAGAGAAGAGAGAGAAAGATCACAAGTAAGCAGGGCCGCAGGCAGAGAGAGGTGGGAAAGCAGGCTCCCTGCTGGACAGAGAGCCTGATGAAGGGCTTGATACCATGACCTGAGTCAAAGACAGAGGCTTAACCCACTGAGCCCCCCAGGAACCACAAAGCAACTGATTACTGTGCACTGATTTTGTATCCTGCTGCATTACTGAATTGCTTTATGAGTTCTAATAATTTAGTGGTGGAGTATGCTTGATTTTTCACATAAAGTATCATGTCATCTGAGAAGAGAGTTTGACTTCTTCTTTGCCAATTTGAATATCTTTTTTTCTTTTTATTTTCTGATTGCTGTTGCTAGGCCTTCTAGTCCTATGTTGAACAGTGGCGAGAGTGGGCATCCTTGTGTGTTCTTGATCTCAATGGGAAGGATCTCAGCTTTTCCCCACTGAGAATGATATTTGCTGTGGGTTTTTCATAGATGTATTTTATGAGGTTGAGGAATGCTCCCTCTATCCTTATACTCTGAAGAGTTTTAATCAAAAAAAGACGCTGTATTTTGTCAAAAGCTTTTTCTGTATCTAGAGGACCATGTGGTTCTTCTCTCTTCTCTTATTAATTTGTTCTATCACAGTGATTGATTTGCAAATGTTGAATCACCCTTGCATTCCAGGAATAAATCCCACCTGGTCATGGTGGATAATCATTTTAATGTACTGTTGGATCCTATTTGCTAGGATCTTTTTGAGAATCTTGGTATCCACATTCATCAGAGATACTGGTCTGAAATTCTCCTTTTGATGGGGTCATTGCTTGGTTTGGGGATCAAGGTAATGCAGGATTCACAAAAAGAGTCTGAAAGATTCCTTCTGTTTCTATTTTCTGAAACAGTTTCAGGAGAATAGGCATTATTTCTTCTTTGAATGTTTGGTAGAATTCCCCATGTTCCAGGACTTTGGATTTTATGAGGTTTTTGATCACTGCTTCAATCTTGTTACTAGTTATTGGTCTATTCAGGTTGTCAATTCTTCCTGTTTCAGTCTTGCAAGTTTATAGGTTTCTAGGAATGCATTCATTTCTTCTAGATTGCTTAACTTGTTGGCATATTGCTGTTGATAATAATCTCTGATGATTGTTTCTATTTCATTGGTGTTAGTCATGATCTCTCCCCTTTTATTTATAATTTCATTAAGTTGGGTCCTTTCTCTTTTCTTCTGGGTTAGTCTGGCCAGTGGTTTATTGATCTTATTAATTCTTTCAAAGAACCAGCTTCTAGTTTTGTTGATGTGTTCTACTCTCTCTCTAGTTTCTAACTCATTGATCTTTGCTATAATCTTAATTTTTCCCTTTTCATGCATGGGGTAGGTTTGATTTGTTGTTGGTTCTTCAGTTATTTAAGGTGTAAAGAGAGTTTTTGTATTTGGGATTTTTATTTTTTTGAGGGAGGCTTGGGTGGCTATGTATTTCCCCTCTTAGGACTGCCTTTGCCATATCCCATAGGTTTTGGACCAATGAGTCTTCATTCTCATTTGTTTCCATGAATTGTTTAAGTTCTTTGATTTCCTGGTTGATCCAAACATTCTTGAGTAGGATGGTCTTTAGCTTCCAAGTGTCTTAATTTCTTCCAAACTTTTCCTTGTGATTGAGTTCAAAGCATTGTGGTCTAAGAATATGCAGGGAATAATCTCAATATTTTGGTCTTAGTTGAGACCTGATTTGTGGCCAAGTATATGAAAAAGACCCATGGAGAAAGTTCCATGTGTGCTTGAGAAGAATGCATATTCTGTTGTTTTAGGGTGGAATGTTCTCTATGTATCTATGAGATCCATCTGG
Source organism: Mustela nigripes (assembly GCF_022355385.1). NCBI lineage: Eukaryota > Metazoa > Chordata > Mammalia > Carnivora > Mustelidae > Mustela > Mustela nigripes. Next base: position 84,232,282 of record NC_081563.1, on the reverse strand, counting down.
GCCAAGGTGTCATTCAAAGCTCTTGTTTCTTTGTTGATTTTCTGCTTAGATTATTTGTCTACTGCTGAGAGTGGTGTGTTAAGATCCTCTACAATTAACATATTCTTATCAATATGTCTCTTTATTTTTATTAATGGTTGGCTTATGTAGTTGGCTGTTCCTATGTTGGAAGCATAAATATTTACAATTATTAGATCTTCTTATTGGATAGACCCTTTAAGAATGATGTAGTGTCCTTCTGTATTTGTGACTACAATCTTTAGCTTAAAATCTAATTTGGCTGATATGAAAATTGTTAACCTTAACTTTCTTTTGAGGCCTATTGGCATAAAAGATAGTTGTCCATCCCTTCACTTTCAGTCTGGATGCATCTTTAGGTTCAAAATGAGTCTCTTGTAGATAGCATATGGATGAGTGCTGTCTTTTTATCCAATGTGCAACCCTGTGCCATTTTATGGGAGCATTTAGGCCATTCACATTGAGAGTGTTTATTGAAAGATATGTTTTTCTTGTCATCATGTTTCCTGTGAGGACCTTGTTTCTATAGATTGTTTCTGTAAATTTCTGGTCTATATCACTCTTGAGATCCATCTTCTTTTATAGAATCTCCCTTAATATTTCTTGTAATGGTTTGGTGGTCACATAATTTTTAGTCTTTCCCAGTATTGGAAGCTCTTTATCTCTCCATCATTCTAAATGTCAGCCTTGCTGGATAAAATATTCTTTGCTGCATCTTCATCTCATTTAGTTTCCTGAATAGGTCTTGTTAGTCCTTTCTGGCTTGCCAGGTTTCTGTGGAGAGATCTGATGTTATTTTAATGTTCCTCCCTCTGCACATAAGAAATCTCTTCCCCCTAGCTGCCCTAAAGACATTTTCCCTGAATTTATGATTCATGAATTTCACAATCACATGCCAGTTTGTCTCTCTAGCCTCACTGATCTTGGGGGAGGAGGGTCCTCTCTGCCTCTAGGACATGAACACTTGTTCCAGCCCTCAGATTAGGGAAATTATCAGCTAGGACTTGCTCAACTATAATTTCTAGTCTCCTCTCTCCACACCACAGGAATCCCAATAATTCTGACATTGGAACATTTCATGGTATCATTTATTTCTCTAATTCTGTTTTCTTGGCTTTTAAGCTGTTTGTTCCAGGCCTCCTCTTGATTGTTCTTTTCTATCAGTTTGTCCTTTAGATCACTAATTCCATCTTCTGCCTCATTTACCCTAGCTGTTAGAGTATTTAGATTAGATTGGATTTCACTGGTAGCATTTTTTAAAATTTTTTATTTCTTTTCAGCATAACAGTATTCATTGTTTTTGCACCACACCCAGTGCTCCATGTAATCCATGCCCTCTCTAATACCCACCACCTGGTTCTCCCAACCTCCCCCACCCCCGCCTTTTCAAAACCCTCAGATTGTTTTTCAGAGTCCATAGTCTCTCATGGTTCACCTCTTCTTCCAATTTCCCTCAACTCCCTTCTCCTCTCCATCTCCCCATGTCCTCCATGCTATTTGTTATGCTCCACAAATAAGTGAAACCATATGATAATTGACTCTCTCTGCTTGACTTATTTCACTCAGCATAGTCTCTTCCAGTCCTGTCCATGTTGCTATAAAAGTTGGGTATTCATCTTTTCTGATGGAGGCATAATACTCCATAGTGTATATAGACCACATCTTCCTTATCCATTCATCCATTGAAGGACATCTTGGTTCTTTCCACAGTTTGGCGACCGTGGCCATTGCTGCTATAAACTTTGGGGTACAGATGGCCCTTTTTTTCACTACATCTGTATCTTTGGGGCAAATACCCAGCAGTGCTATTGCAGGGTCATAGGGAAGTTCTATTTTTAATTTCTTGAGGAATCTCCACACTGTTTTCCAAAGTGGCTGCATTTTTAAGTTCTGCTAGTTAAGCACTCACTTTTGCTCTTAAAGATTATATGTTGCCACTAATGGTTTTCTCCAACCTAGCCATTGTCTGCATACCTGTATGCTAAATTCTATTTCTGACATCTTATGTCCATATCCAATAGTTCTATGGCAGAGGTCAATCTCTGAATTTTTCCTTTTTGGGGGGTTCCTCCTTTTAGTCATTCTGGTGAGAAGTGGTTGAGGGGATGTATAGCTGAAAATATCAACCATGGTCCAGGCAAAGTGCACCCAGAAAAGTTTTGGAGCAATCAGAAGTCACCACCAAAAAGAAAAAAGAAAAGAAAAAAAGAAAAACCCAGCCAAAATGAACCCCAAGAATAAGATTTATAAAGTACAAAAACAAAAACAATCCAACAGAAAGACTGACAAAAGAAAAAGAAATAAAAACACAAAAATAAAAAGGGGAGAGGGTTAGAATCCTTCCATGTGGACAAGGAAGAGTATTTCAGTTCTTCCTGGGTGTATCTTGCTATCTTTGTTAGAGGACTTAACTTTCCATAGACACAGGGAAATTTAAACCTATATATATATATATATCTATATATATCTATATATATATATATATATATGGAGATATATATATATATAGATATATATATAGAGAGAGAGATGGTATTGAAAAGAGGACTAAATTGAAGCTTATATATACATCTCTCTGTGTCTATATCTATATCTATATAAGTATATATAGATATATAAAAGAAAAAAATCATATGTATGAAAAATGTACAAGTTAAAATATTACTATGGAATATGTTGTATTAAGCATCTAATTGAGGCGCCTGGGTGGCTCAGTGGATTAAGCCAGTGCCTTCGGCTCAGGTCATGATCCCAGCGTCCTGGGATGGAGTCCTGCATCAGGATCTCTGCTCTGTGGGGAGCCTGCTTCCTCCTCTCTCTCTCTGCCTGCCTCTCTGCCTACTTGTGATCTCTCTCTCTGTCAAATAAATAAATAACTATTTTTTTAAAAAAACATCTAGTTGAAATGGTAAGTAGGTTAAAAAAAATAAAAGAAGAAGACTCATGAGAACAAATTAAAAAAAAAAAAGACAAAAGCTGTATCTAAGAAATATACAGGCTGTGAGTCAGTACCAGGGGCTTAATATAACCCTGATGATGGGGTTTTACAGTTTTACAGTTTTATGGTTGTTGTCCTCTTGTTCTTTTCAGCTTGTCTTCTGGGGGCAGAGGCCTGCCATGTTGTTTTTCAGTAGATTCTGCTTGGGTGGAGTTGCACTACCCCATAATCAAGGGGCTCCTTGGAAACCGGTTTTTCAGGCTTTTGTTCTCTGGTGGCTTTTCCAGCCTTTTCGGAGGCTCAGGGTGAAGTAAATTGTCTGCACCCAGACCTCCACCTCAGAGAGAAGCCACAGTCTGCTCCTCTCTGAATGGTCCAGAACACAGACTCCCATATTCAGTGCACAGCCCCAGCCTACCATCTAAGTGGTCACCCCAGGCCCCCGCTTGTCTCTACCTCTGTGATGCCAAACCCATGAGAGATACCAGTCCTGGTGGCTACATTTCCTGAGACTGCTGATTCAAGCTCTTTCAGAGGCAGAGATGGCTGTAGTAGCCATGGCAGCTGCCAGGCCCAGGGACCACCATTTCAAGCTTACGCCCAGTGCCCTCAGCCCCGGCGGCAGTGGAGGCAGCGGAGGTGACTGTGGTGGCCTCAGCTGGCTCCAGCCCCAGGGACTGCAGACTCTGGTTTGTATTGGGTCCTTTCAGGTGGGTGGCAGCTGAGGCCACCCTGGGACTGAGGGCTTAGGTCTGTGCTTGTGCCTGCAGCCGTCAGGTCCCAGCAATTATCCAGTAAGTCCCTTTGTTCTGTTTGAGTGCTGTTATCCATCCCTTCCCTTCTCACAACCACTGGTCTCCAAGCTTTTGCTGGTCCCCAAGCACAGGGCACTGTCTCATTGGGGTCTTACTTTCCAGTGGCTCCCTTCTGGTGGATCCCTCTGCCTTTTGTTTATCCTCCAATATCTGTCCCACAATCCCAGCTCCTCTGTACCTCTCCACTGATGATCCTCTGTCCCTGTAGAGATCTAGAAGTGTGTAATCTTACATCTCAGGCTGATTTCTTGTGTGTTCAGAGTGCTCTGGTAGATATTTAGCTCACTTTAGGAGACTGGTTGAAACAGGGTCTTCTACTCCTCCACCATTTTGCCCCCCCCTTCTTCAGTTTCCTGATGTATAAAGTAGATAAGGAGTTCTTGTGAAGCAAGAAAGAGAAAGAGAGAGAGAAAGGGAAACTGTGTATGCACACACATGCATGCACATGTAAAATTCTACTCATGTAACATTTTATTATGCTTTATGATAATGTCTTAAGTCATCTTGTTTTTGAAGAAAATTCTTCTAGTTTAAATGGATATTTAAGGCATTTCTCATCTTTTTTTTTCTTTTATTCTTTCCTTTTCTCTATTTGTGCTTTGTCTGTTTGAGCTCCTTCTTTATTTTCTTCACATTTTCCCAATCCTGCTTACTTAATCAGAACTTGACACAAGGTAAAATGAAGCTTATTAGTAGCATGAGTTAAATACATTTTCATGTCTTCTGAACTTTGTTTTTCCCTGTGTTTTTAATAAAGAGGTTTGGCTGAGCCAATTTGGTTACTGACACAGAAGATCATATCTAGAAGCTCTTGTACCTATGTTAACAGGGTAGTCCAAGAGAGATAATGACAAGTGTGGTTTCCAGAAACTTCAGGGTTGTGTATTTGTGTCTGTGTGTGTGTGGGTGGGTGTCTCAGTCCCCACTCTTAATGAAGTCCACAGACCACAAGGGAGTTCTTCAGGACTACACTAACAGCTGGTCACCATGGGACACATCCCAAACTAGAACATGATAGCTTCAAGAAGTAACGCCTTCCGACATCACACTTTTCTCAACATTACTTCACAGGCCCATGAGCTGTGAGACTGGCAAGGTGCCATTGTTCTCCAGATTCTTCCCAAGTATATCCAAGGGTCACTTTATGAGATTCTGGGATCTTTCGATTTGCTAATGCTAACAACCGACACATCATAGCAGCACAGAATTGCTGTTATCTAACCCCATGTTTGTCAGTTGTAGGCCAAATGGATGTCCCAAATCATCAACTCATTCATATCAACACTTGTCATGGGGGTGAATGTGGTCCTACAAAATTTCATGTCCATCTGGAATCTTGGAATGTGACCTTACTTGGAAATATAATTTTGGAATTTGGTGGAATTAGTTAGATGGGGTCTCAGTCCTTTAGGGTGGACCTTAAATCCAATGGCCAGTGTTGTTATAAGAAAAGGAGAGGACCCAGAGAGAAGGTCATGTGGACACAGAGGCAGAGATAGGATTTATACCACTGTGGGTGGAGGAAAGCCTAGAATCAGCAGACACTGGATGACCCATGGAAAGACTCTTCCCTAGATCCTTCAAGGGGAGTATGATCCTCCTAACACTTTGACTTTAGTCTAGCCTTAAGAACTCTGAGAGAATAAATTTCTGTTGTTTTAAAGATATTCATTTTGCAGTAATTTTTATGGCAGACCTAGGAGACCAATATAACAAGGGAACAGTGAAGCATACTTTGAGGCCAAAAAGGAATACACACACACACACCCCATTTTGTGATTGTAATAGATAAAGATATTAATTAAGATAGTATAGAAAAAAGCTATAAATTATGGATATGAAGAATGTGTGGGTGTGATGTAGAAAAATGTATTTTTAGCTCTGGATTTTTCCCTTAAGTCAGAATCCAGAGCAGCCACTCTGATTCCAATTGATTATTCCCCATTTTAAGTTACTCATTATATGCTTTTGTGCCGAATGATTTCCCCCCGAGAGTTTGTCTGATTCAAAGACAAAACAGCCTCCCTTAAAGGATGTCATTGGAGTATGCAGAACACATAACTCTTTGCAACTCCAGGGATGTATTCCCTGACAATTATTTATTAGCAGTCTAGAAGACACAGACAGCTGTGAGTGACAAGCATCTGTCACAGATATCCAAGTTCATGGTGTTGAGCCTCAAACTCTGGCACCTTGTGACAAAGCTATGATACACACACAGTCAGTCTTTAAGCCCTGGGTAAGTGGATGAACTTGGTGTGGTACAGAGCTTTGGCCTTTTAAACCAGATAAAACTTACTCTCTGCACTGTTCTGGCCAATCTGTTAATACTCCAAAGGCACCCTTGGGGTCATAATAGAAGGTAGTTCTGATTCATTTGACAAATATGGCACCACATGGAAAGCTGGCCATCATCTCCCTCTGACTCACAGTGTCTTTTGGCTTCTACGAAAGAGAAGAAACAAGGAATCCAGGTACATGCCATTGGCAAACACTCTGCAGCCCTCTCCCCTCCATGGTGGAAGATACGAAGTGGCATTGGTTGTTGCTAATTGCCATGTGTTGCTATGAGCCTGCAAATCTCCTGGGTTGGCCAGTAATGCTGATGGTTTTGCTTGGAACTTGTCCTTGTTGAATACAATCACTGTAATAAAATATGATTTGAACATCTGATTCCTCAGAAAGTTCTCCAAAAATCACAGCAATAATGGGAAAGCCTAGACCGACACGTTCTAAAAGCTTAAATGTAAATATTAAGCTTCCTTCCATTGTTTCCTTCCCAGGAATCTTCCCCACCACCACAGGCAGAGTTCTGGGACACACGGCACTCGAATTCCTATATGTCATCTCAAGAAACTGGAGATTTGAATGTCAAATAACACTAAACTAAATCCTCATGCCTAGACTCTCAAATGCTAAAAGCTGGGACCCTTGTGCCACATAACCAGAGATAAAGGCAGCCAAGCCCCGCTGGGTGTGAGGCCAGCCAAGTTATGGGAGTTTCATTTTTCTGTGTGCTAGTAGGAAAGGTTTGATTTTCTCATTTATCATTTATTAAAATATCCCAAAGTAGAGGAAAACAGTTGGGATTACTAGCTTTTCATATTCTGCATGAATGTCATTTTACTCCTGTTATGACATTTCTCACCTTGCACTCATTCTCTCTCTCTCTCTCTCTTTCTGAATGATTATATGTCTAAAAAGGGAGGTATGTAAATTATCGGCTAAATGGCTCCTGAAGCCTGAAAGGTTCTTCAGGCCATGAGCCACATCTCCCCATTGGGATCCATCCTGCACTACAGGACAGGCTGGCCAGAGAAAACTGTATGCAGAGCTCACATTGTCCCTGGCCCAGCCCAGGAGTCACGCTGGACACTTCCTTCCACTCAGGCCTTTGGTCAGGGGATCTCAGCTCGACTCTGCACTCAGAGCTTCTGAAGGCTCCATGCCTGTTTTCACTCTACACCAGACACACTTATCTAGACTATGACAAACTTTGGTCTTGGGATGGTTTCTTTTGTGTGTGTGTGACTAGCATTGAGACACAGTGTTAACATTAGTTTCAGATGTACAACTCGTGATTCATTTTCTCTACACGTTTCTCTAAGCTCACCACACATGTAGTTAGTTACCCTCCATTACCATACAGGCCATGACAGCATTGACTATATTCCTTCTGCTGTACCTTTTCTTGAGGTGACTTATTCATTCCATAACTGGAACCCTGTATCTCACACTCCCCTTTACCCATTTTGCCTATCCCCTCACCTCTCTTTTTCCGGCAACCATCAGTTTGTTCTCTGATTCTGCTTTTAGTTTGTTTATCATTTGTACTGTTTTTTCAGATTCCACATATAAGTAAAGTCATATGGTGTCAATTTCTCTCCTATTGCATTCCCTTACCATTACAACCCCTAGGTCCATCCATGCTGTCACAAATGGCAAGATGATGATGAGCTTCTTAAACAAAAAGTAAATTTAAACTAAGAACCTACTCCTAACAAAGCTTTCCAAAATGTTTCTCTTTTCTTCCCTCCTTTATTGAGTTAGACCTTGGTTTCCTCTCCTGATGACCTCTTGTGTTCCATTACAGTTACAGGCTTTCTAATCTCTTCCTACCAATTTTTACTCAGCAGGGGGAAGAAAGGACCACGTTATAACTAGCAACACAGTGGTGAGCTCTCTGGATTGTGGAGTGTTCCGTGTGCTCTGGTTCCTGTCAAGATTGCTCCTCACTCCTCATGGGTCCCAGCAACAACAACATGGACACCATCACTAGCAGAAGCTTTTGCAAGTATCCAATTACAACTTAGACACTCTACAAGGAAATTGCATTCACCCAGCACCCCCCCGGATGCAAAGTCTTGTCTCAGTACTTCTCACGCTAGCAGAGGGCAGTTCCTCCATGGTGTGTAGCCAGTTGGGGTGATGAGCAATTCTCCCCCAAAAAGCCTTCTGAGACAGCTGGTGACTGTAGTAACAAAGTCACTGCCTCAGTGTGCATGCCCATAAAAATGCGGGACTGGGATACGTGTCTAGGGCAGGGTTAACCAAGTTTGTTTGCTCTTGCCTCTGTTGAGTCTCTCGAGGGACTATTTAATCTCCACCCTCCTTCTTTAATGGTTCTTCCAACAGAGAAGCTGAAGATACTTCACCCAGCTGCTCCTTCATTATCCTTTTTCTCCCCGGTTTTAGAATAACTATAGTTGGCCATTGCAATATGTTTGGTAATTGTTCTGTGTTCATACCAATTCTAGTACAAGCTGGAGAATTCTGTAGTAGTACTAAGGTATGAGGGTCGAGAGTGAAGTCCAAAGATAGGTCATGGGTCATGTTACCTGGCTATATCTAAAAGGACTGAGTGAGCTCTCCACAAGGTATGATTCCCTTTACAGTCAAATGCATCCCAGGATTGGGGAGGAAGGTGTCAAATAGTGGAAAGTGGTAGAGCCCTGCTCTTATGGGAACAAGTGATTCTCTCATATAAGTCATAGGATTCCTCCAAAGTTTCTTTTTGGAGGCTCTATGACCACACTGCCAGTTTTCTTAGCAGCTCTTTACTAAGTGGGTTAGTATAGAGCACGGGGAAGGATGAGATGTTCCAAGGGTAGTATAGACTTTGGTTTAGAATTGCCTACATTGTCCAGGAAAATACGGTGTCTCTATATTTTCTTCTTCTTTTTTAAATATTTATTTGAGGGAGACAGAGTTAGAGAAAGACAGAGTGAGAGACAGAGAGAGAACAAGTGAGGGAAGGGGCAGAGGAAGAAGGAGAAGCAGACTCCCAGCTGAGCAGGGAGCCCCATGCAGGGCTTGATCCCAGGACCCTGAGACCATGACCTGAGCCAAAGGCAGATGCTTAACCCACTGAGCCACCTGCGTGCCGCATCTATGTTTTCCTAATCAACCCTATGAAATTGATTATTTAATGGCACATTATTTCAAAGGTTATTTTATTTTAAAATATCAACTGGTGTTTTAAATTTTATTTTATTTTAAAAGCCAACTGCTGTGTAACCAATGAAATTGAGCAAATAAGCCACTTTCTCATATACTCAAATCAATAAGGAAGCACTCTGGCTTACACTTCCTACAGAGTACACAATATGGTTTCCATTAACGTAGTCATGGAATCTCAGAACCAAAATGCCCAGAAATCTCCTGAGGACTCACAGCCCATTTATTACATAGTCTACTAAGTACCAGATCCATATGATCAGACAAACAATTTCTCAGTGATCCTTTCCTGTGACTTAACTCTCACTTCCTATGGGGGTAAGACATTCCATTTCTGAGGAGTGATGGTCTTCCATGTTTGTGTTGCCTTCTGTGTCCCAGTACCTTACCGTTTATATTAACTCAGGGCATCAGGTACAATGAAAACCTAATTCTAACAACTTTTCAAAATTTAAAAGTAACAACATGTCTTTCCTTTTCCCTTATGTTTCCAGATAAAAATATCTCAATTCCTTCAATAACATGTTACATGATATTTGATTATAATGTATTGCGCATTTTTTGTTGTTGTTTCTTTAATTGGTTTCTACCTGGTCATTTTATTTTATTATTTTTTTTTAACTTAAGGCCAAAAAGGTCTTCTCTTAGGTTGAGTCCTTTTAAAGCAATGGTCAAGTATTACTTTCCCTTGCTAATCATTGGCCAGAAGTTGGTCATATAGAAATACCTTACTGCAGAGTTTACTGGAAAGTGGTCTCTAGCTGGCTAGCTATATTCCCAGCTCAAATTCTTCCATCTTAGGAGGGGCTAAGCTGATGTTGTAATACTTGCTTTTAAGTGCTGAATTTTATTTTCCTGCAGAAAGCCTTTTTTTTTAAATTTTTTTACCTAATTAGAATCTGTTGGCATTTACAGTTAGATTTATAGTGGGCATTCTTTCAAGTTACTGAAATATCTTTTTTTTTTAAGGATTTATTTATTTATTTTTAGAGAGAGCATGCAGTGGGGAGGGGTAGAAAGAGAACCCAAACAGGCTTCACACCTAGCACAGACCCTATGCAGGGCTCAACCTCACAACTCTGAGAGCATGACTTGAGCCAAAATCAAGAGTTGGAGGCTTAACAGACTGAGACACCCAGGTACTCCAGAAATGTCTTTTTCTACAATAAGTCTACAGAATGCTTATTATTTAATTTGATGATTAAGTGGTAATTATATAACTGATTACAGGGAACCTAATTTTTCAGGGTTTTATTTTTCCTTTAAATAATCAGCAGTAAACATCTTGACCCACCCATAAATCCTAGTCTGTACTTTATCCCTAGAATAAATTCAGAGATGATAAAATTCTAGAAAAATCTTTATGAACTTTGTTGAAAGGAGAATTTTATTTCATTGAAGAAAAATTTCTTCTTTAGAGAAGTTGTGTCTCTCTGTATTCCTACCTACGTGCAGAGTACTTTTTCACTCTCTATTCTTCAAACATAGGGTCTTGCCCACAAAAATACCTTAGATAATTTAATAATTGAGTGTCATATATTATTTTTAGTTTGGATTGAATTTGTGAAATATGAAACATGTTAGCCAGTCATGTTTGCTACATGCTGCATTTGCAACAACTCCCCAACCCCCCACCCCTTTTTATTTGAAAACCAAAGTCTTTTTAAAAAGGCTTGGAAGGTCCCACATGGCAGAGCTTCCAACTCAGATCTCATCTTCAGCTCCCATACTGCCCTTTCCTCACTCTGTTGTAGTCACTTGGTCAAGCTCTCTCCTCTGTGCTCATCCTATGTCTAGAATGTTCTCCTGCCCACATCGTCCCTGTGTATTCCTTCAATTCCTTCAGGACATTATTTGCTCAAATTTCATCTCAGTAGACAAGATGTCCCTGACCACTGCTAGAAAAAAATCAGCCCTCCCTCCCTGCTACCCATATCCTCTGGCAGCTTCTCTTGCTTTATTTGTCTCCATGCTCTTCTCTGATGACATCTTGTAGTTACTCATTTGTTGTGTGTTTACTATTGCCTCCACTAGAGGGGATGCCCCTGGAAATAGGAATTCTATGTCTTTCAACGATCGCTTCCTGTCCAGTGTCAGGAACAGAGGGTAATGTCTATTAGGCAATAAATATATTTTTGCATGTAGGAAGAGCATTAAAATCAGTGAAAGGCCATCCAGAACCGGGACTAAACCTTGACCAAGTGCTTGAAAGGAAAACCTGATTGGAAGTGGAGCAGTATGGTTCAGCTCTGGGCAAAGCACTAAGCTGAAAAAGCAATACAACAATTGAGGAATAAAAGTTAATGCAGGAGGAAGTAAGAGGCAGAAGAAATAGGTGAAGTTGAATGTGGTAATGGAGAATCATGGATGCCAGGCTGAGGAGTTTCAGGACCTCTATCAAAATCATACACTATGAGTGATAATTCTAAATAAGCAATTAAATTTATTCCAAAATTCTCAAGAGGAGCTCGTTCCAATTATGCTTTTTTAGGAAGCCAAAGGATATCCCAGAATAAAGGTATTCCTGGTGTTACACACTTCTCCAACACACATAACAAAGGACTGTTACATGTGTACAATTGCATGCTTTCATTCTGTTAGTGAAGACATCCTTTTAACTTTCTGTCTGCTTCCTGGTATGTTATGGGTGATGACATTGTCTCTTAGGTCTCTGAGATGCCAGCAGCATTTTTCCAATATATTCTTTTGCATAGTCGTCTGTTTTCCAAAGAGGTGTTTTAATTTGAAAGTCTATTTCTTGACACTGCTGCTTGTTGTCTATGTTATGTTAACTGATTAAGCCAAGGTATTTTTTGCTTGTCATTGCTGACACTAGCAAGACAGGTGGGCTACTGCACTACATGGTTCTAATTATGTGTAAGCATCTTGTTTTATGAACACTTTGAAGAATAAATTTACTTAAAATCTTCTAGGACTTTGGGGATGCTTATTTGACCAAAGCTATCTTTTTTGCTTTTCATAACTCTCTTTCCCTTTGAAAACATTATGCACAAGAAATGTTACTTTTTCAGTTTGCTAAAATGTTTTTAGGAAAGAAATGAGTATCCCTAATTGATGAAGTTTTTTTCAGAGGAAACAGTCATATAAAAATCAGGCTTCTATATATTTTACTCTTAGGTAGTATTAAAGCGAAGGTTGCTGTTATTTAATTTAATTTGTGAAAGCATGGGCCACGTGGATCGGCATCCTCAAGCTCTTCTTTCTTATTCTAACTTCTGCATAAATGCCTAGCTACTCATGCTGATCACAGATAACCCCCCACTTCACAGACTGCCTGTTTCACAGTGAAACTGAATCATGTCAAGGCTTCTTTTCGCTGCCATTTTTCTAAGAATTATTCATAAAAGTCTGCTTACAGATATTTGGATTTGAATGACATTCATAAATAGATGAATCTCTCAATTAATTGAATACATTTTCTGATTATCTCTGATCTTCAATCCTGAAGTGGTGTACTTATTTTCATATTTCTAAAGAAATAAGTTGCAAAAGTCATTTATCTTCCTAAAATGAAATATAGAGCAATGCAATGTCTCTTTCTTTCTTTCTTTCTTTCTTTCTTTCTCTCTCTCTCTCTCTCTCTCTTCCTTCCTTCCTTCCTTCCTTCTTTCCTTCCAGTACTTATGTTTGGCTCATGATCTGTCTTCTCGTATTAATTATAAGAATTTGTCTGTATATTATTTGCACTTATCTCTGTAGATGACCATATGTCTTTGAATAATGCCTTGCTATTTTCCTATTATTTTCTGTCCTCATATCTTATTTATTTTCATTTCTTATTCTGTTGTCCAGGACCCACATTTCAATGTTAAATAGAAGGGGTGGTCTGTTTCTTACTCTTTTAAAGAGACTTTTCAAGAGGATGCTCCAAATGTTACCCCATTTACAGTCATGTCAACATATGATTTCATTTATTTTTAAAATAAGATACTTTTAACTGATCAAGGAAGTTTTCTTTTGTTCCTTCTTTGGTATGTGCTTATATCATGAATTTCACATTGACTCTCCTCAAATGATTTGGTTATTTCTATTATGAAGATTATACTCTTCCTGTCTTCATCTATTAATCTTAAAATCTATATTATGCATTTAAATTTATTATTAATATTCAAACTTGAATCCTGAGATAATTTTAAATTCATAACTCAGAAGGAAGATTTGCTTTTTTAATGTCAGGTTTATTGAGGTATAATTTATAAACAATAAAGTACACTCCTTTTAGGTGTTTGATTTTGCAAGTTTTGACAAATGTATAGTCATGTAACCATAGTCATAATATACAATAGTTAGATAATCCACAATCACTCCCAGAAGTTCCTTATAAGCCTTTAGTAGTGAATGCCCTCATCCAAACTCCAGGCCCTGATGATACTGATATGTTTTGTATCCCTATAATATTGCCTTTTCTAGATTTCCATATAGAGTTGTTTCATGCTCATCCAGTAAGTAGCCTTGTATCAGAAACTATTTTCACTGAATATAATTCTTTTGCGAGTCATCCATGTTGAATTTTCAGGCATTATTTCTTTTTTATTGCTCAATAGTATTATGTTGGATGGATGTACTCCCATTTTTCACTCATGTACCAGTTTTCAGATTTTGTTGTTTCCAAATTGGGGTGATTTTTTTTTTATGACTCTGCACATCTTGTATAGGATCTTGTGTGAAGATAGGTTTTCATTTCTTGGGGGTAAAGACTGAGAAGAGATATGGTTAGGTCAGAGGTTAGGTGTACATGCAGCTCTAAGACCCCCTTGAGCTGCCTTCTAAAGTGGTTGTGCCATTTTGTATTCCAACAGCAATGTGTTATCATATACTGTATGTAGATTTCTTTTTAAATGTATTTTGGGGGTGCCTGGGTGAGTCAGTCGGTTGAACATCTGACTCTTGGTTTCAGCTCACGTAATGATCTCAAGGTCCTGAGATCAAGCCTTTTGTTGGACTCTGTGCTTAGTGTGGAGTCTGCTTGTGATTCTCCTCTCCCTCTCCCCCCACCACTCACACGTTTACTCTCTCTCTCTCAAAAAAAAAAGATGTATATTTTACAATAAAAGGCTATAGTAAACTCATCTGGCTCTACATTTTAAACAGTTCATATATATTTATTTAATCTTCCCAGGGGTACAGGTCTGTGAATCACCAGGTTTACACACTTCACAGCACTCACCAAAGCACATACCCTCCCCAATGTCCATAATCCCATATGTGATGATTTCAATATCTGAATTCTCGAGGAGTCTATTTTTGTCATGTTTGTTTTTCCTGATTTTTATTTCTGGTCATCTATTTCCTTCCAGCATTGGTATTGCTGTGGGCATTTTTTAATTAGAGGTTCTTTTTTTTTTTTCTTTTCTTTTTCATTTTCCAGAGAGGGTTTCCATTTGCCAGTAACACAGGCTTGTAAGTTTCCACTTAAGTAGCACACTTCCTGAGTGTTAACTTAATGAGGCAGATTGTGTTTTGCCTTGACCTCGAAGGATGAATTCTGAGCTTAGTCCACAATGTAGAGTGCTTAACTGTAATTCCCCTAGGGAAACACCACACCACCCACCACCTTTAGCTCCTCCTTTTGCTGTTCCTTTCTTCTGTTCCCTTCCTCCTCATCCTCCTCCCCTCTTCCTTCTCTTCCTTTTCAGGCCCTTGCAGATTCCCAATGACTACTCAATCAATAATTCATCTTCCATAAAAGTGAGTGCTTCTGTCTTCTGGTAGATTTGTACAAGAACATTCAAAGGAATTTTATCCATAGTAGGAAAAATCTGGAACAATTTAAATGCCCATCAACATAGAATGGATAAATTAATGATGGTACATTCACAGAATTGAATTTTATACAGCAATGTAGTTAATACATTATTGATACCTGAATCTCAGAGGCATATGCTGAGTGAGAGAAGTCAGACACTGATGAGTGTATTTTGTATTATCTCATTGTAGGAAGCTCCACATAAGGAAAATCTAACCCATGGTGATAGTGTAGGAATACTTGTTACTCTGGAGGTTACTGATTGGGAGAGGACAATGAGGAGCCTCAAGTGTTGCAGGAAATATTCTTTATCTCAGTCTGGTAGGTGGTTACACAGTTTCAAAATACATTAAAATTCATCAAGCTGTACTTTAAGGTTTATATATTTTACTCATGCAGATTATACTTTGATTTAAAAAAAAAACTATAACCAAAAACCAAGCAAACAAAATAACTTCTATCACATGAGGCTATTTATAAAATGTCAAATATTTAGCTAAGACAGTTAAAGAATAAAGTAAGACAAAAATCTGTATCGTTGTAAATAAATACTTAATTGAGACACTAATAGAGCTCTCTGAACTTGACTGATTTGCTTTATTTGAATGGGAATTGTGTTTCTGTTTATTTTTTTTCATATTTGAGAATCTTTTAAAGTTGAGTGATTGTGCCTATTTCAGCTGTCCAGTAAGTGAATGAAAGTACAGATATTCCCAGTGGATTCAGAAATTTGGAAGTGTTCTTTAATTGAAAATGTGAGCCTTTCAGCCTTATGGAGGTTCATGATATGTTCTGATTCCACATGCTCACTTAGTTTTCTTAAAATGGTTTAGACACTGAGTGGGAAGAATTGTTAAACCAGGAAAGAGGTTATCAGAATACCATCTGTTTGGAGCTCAAGTGTAGGAGGTACAGTCTTCATTTTACTTCCATGAGGAAACTTTTAAAGTTCTTCTTTCTTTTTTTTTTTTTTTTTTTTTTTGGTAATGTCCCTGTCTATGAAAAATATTATTATGTTTCACTGATGATTAACTAAATCAGAATTTAAAAAATTATCTATAATGTTATATAAGGTGTATACATAAGGTATACTTAAACTTATATAAGGTATACTTAAATGCAATGAACAGAGGTAAAAATTGAAAGAAAAAATTCCATAATAGATCATTAAATAGAGCAGTGTGATCATTTTGTTAATTAGCAGTTGACCAAATGCATAGATCACTATATGGATCACTAATACAGGTCACCAGCAGGTCATGAAAATGTAATTAATAACTAAAAGAAGCAGGACAATGTGTCTTATGTAGAAACACCATCAGGACTGATGAAGTTGATTTGCTACATTTTGTTCTTTGTTTTTTCTTCTGAGGCTTTTTTCATGCCATTTTTGAAATTATACAGATGAGAAATCCTTTTACCTATTTACTTCTGAGTCTTCTAGAACAGCCTTCCCTCCTCACATTTTTTCCTCCTGAAAACTAACTATTCTTCTTCTCAAATAGAAAACATTTTCATATGAAAAATTGGGTAAATTTCACAAACACACTATCTTGTATTAAAAAATCTGTTTTTCTTGATGAGTTTTAAGGTTCAGTACATATATTGAGCATTACTTAAAATGATCATCACAATGTACACTGAACTTAGTTTATTTGCAATCCTGTACACACACTGTTAAAGTTGAATGACAGAAATTAAAAGGAAAAACAATCCTTTGGAACATATTTCGAAACAAAATGAACTAATAAGGTTTTAAATGTAAAAGAAATAGACATTGTCGATCGGCACAACCCCTAGGATGAAAAGGCCCAGGCTAATCATTGTCCAGTTAATTTATTCATTTTTCCTCCCAAGTTGTTACTACTTCTGTCTTTTTATTTTTAAATGAAGAAAACATTAAAGAATTACTACTTCTGTTGAAACTTGGTATCTATAGCTTATACCTTGTGATGTTAATTAAAAACATAATTTTTATGTACTTATCACAAAGGAAATATCATTTCATTAAAATCCAATTAGATTCGGACAATATCTGTAAAGACTACGGAATCACTGCTGTTTGAACACAGCCAGCTTTGTTCTGTTTTCATTACTTGAATAAAAGCAACCACAACAAACAATCAAAGAAAAAAATTATTAATCTCTGAGGTTACAGACACTTGCATTTTGAGTAGTATTTTGTTAGGGAGGCAAACAACACGGAAGATATCATGTCTCTGAGAGCACAGTCTAGTTGACCTTATTTCTAACTATTTTTATTTGTCTCTCTCCAAGGGAAATAACCTTCAGTCAGAAAAATTGATGAGACCTCATTCAAGAGTGGTGTTAGGGCCCTTTCAAGATAAACAGAAAATTTTAAGTCTACATGCTCATTAAAATAGCAACAACAACAATACAAGATAAAACCAGAAAAACTTCATGTTTGTGGATTTTTGTTTCACTCAACTTAGTGCGCTAATAAACAGAGACACAGAGAATTGAAAAGTAGACGTCTTAGGAACTGACCTTTTTTCTGAGGAACCTAAACAAGCCGACCTGAATGATCAGAACTTGGCTCACAACAGAACTCTGAACTCACTGCAGTTGGCAAAGCCAGCTTGAAGAAATGTACTGAGTTTTTGTGACAGGTTTAGCACCAAGCTGGCCACATATTATGAATCCAGTAAGTACCTCCTTCACCGAGAAAGGTAGTAAACCAGGAGTTTACTGTAAATATTTTTGAAAGCTAGAACAGTATGCTCTGAGGTGCTCCTCCTGCCGCCCCGGTTCGGAACATTGTGATTTTGGCATAGCTTAACCACGGACAACCCTAGTTATAGTAGACAAATGCACTAAATGTTTGCAACAGTTCTTTATCTGTAAAATACTGATAATAATAGAACCTACTTCAGAGAGGACTTGGGTATTAAATGAGAAATATGAAATGTAACTAGAATATGGTTTGACACATGACACTCAACACACTTGTTATTTTTAATTTTTTTAAAGACTTTATTTATTTATTTGACAGAGAGAGAGAGAGAGAAATCAAAAGGCAGAGAGGCAGGCAGAGAGAGGGGGAAGCAGACTCCCCACCTAGCAGAAAGCCTGATGCAGAGCTCTATCCCAGGACTCTGAGATCATGACCTGGGCCGAAGGCAGAGGCTTAACCCACTGAGCCACCCAGATGCCCCAAGTTACTTTTTATTATTACTCTTATAACTTTAAATCTTATGGAGAGAATGAGATCTTATTTGTGAAGGGGTGAGGGACAAAATAATGATCTCATGTGGTTTTATATGATTTTATGCAGAACATATCAGTAATTAGAAGAGATTGAGATTTTTCTCCTTGAATTATTCAAATAAATAATTTAAGAAAACTGAAATTTTTCTTCATATTCCATACTAATGCTCTAATATTCTTAAAAATACCCGATGTGTAGTATATCCTTGTTTCACCAAGTTTAGGATGAAAGATGGTGTATTGTGCACATGGTAGGTAGGCAGTAATGTTTGGGAGAAGGATGAATGGAGCAATGCTCGAATAAATGGAATTAAATGTTAAAGTTTCTTTCAATTATGTCAGTGAAGTGGGGTCAATATAGAAACTATCAAATTTCCATCAAACATTAAGCCCTAAAATTGAACTAAATCTCAGAGCTGCATCAAAATAAGCTTTTGCAGAGCAAAGAAAACTATCAACAATACAAAAGGCAACATACCAAAAGGAGGAAGATATTTACCAATGTTATATCTGATATGTGGTTAATATCCAAAATATAAAAAAAACTCCTACAACTCGACACAAAAAACTATAAACAATCTGGTTAAAAAATGGGCAGAGAACCCAAATAGGTTCAAATAACTTTCAAAGAAAACATACAGACATATTTAAATAAATGCTCAATATCATTAATCATAAGGGAAATGCAAATCAAAACCCCAATGAGATATCATATCACACCTGTCAGAATGACTGAAGTCCAAAAGACAATAGGTGTGAGTGAAAATGTGAAGGAAAAGGACCCTCCTGCCCTGTAGGAGAGAATGTGAACTGTTGAAGTTACTGTGGAAAAGAGTCTGAAGGTTCCTCTAAAAACAGAAATACCATATGATTCAATAATTTCACCACTGGATATTTACACAAAGAAAACAAAAACACTAATTTAAAAAAGATAGATGCACCCCTACATTTATTGCAGCTTTAGTTATAATAGTCAAGATATGGAAACCACTTAAGTGTCCATGGATAGAGAAGATGTCATACAACACACACACACACACACACACACACACACACAGAAATATTATGCAACCATAAGAAAGGATCATGACAACATACATGGATGTAGAGGGAATTTTGCTAAATGAAATAAGTTAGACTGAGGACAAATACCACATGATTTCACTCGTATGTGGAATCTTAAAAATGAACAAATAAACAAAATGTAGAATCAGGCAAATAAATACAGAGAACAAATGATAGTTGCCAGAAGGAAGGGAGATGAAGGGATGGGTGAAAAATGAGGGGGTGATACAGGCTTCTGGTTATGGAATGAATAGGTCACAGGACTAAAAGGCACAGCATGGGGCCTACAGTGACTGATATTGTACTGGTATTGTACGGTGACTGATGACCGCTACACTTGGGGTGAGCATAGCTTAACGAAGAGAGAACTTGACTAACTATACTGTACACCTGAAACTAATTTAACATTGTGTGTCAACTATACCTAAATTAAGCATTTTTAGAAAGGAAAAGAAAAAATTATTTCAATTTTTTCATTTGGCTTTTTAAAAAATTGGGCTCTTTGCATTTATTTTATTATGACATGTAATTAACAACAGTGTTAATTTCATGTGTACAATATAATTATTCAAGTATTCTGTTTTAATACTACTCATTAATTACAATCCTTAGTGTACACTTAACCCCCCTTTTCTATTTCATCCATTCCCCTACCCTACATTTATTTTAAGTATTTGCCCATTCTGAACAAAAGGTTATTTTCCCCAAATTTTCTAAAATGAAAACCCATATTGTAAGGAGGTTTTTGGGGACTAGATCATAAAGGAGAATTAGGATGTATTTGACTATCACAATTTAACTTTTTGGACTTCTAGTAGTTACTGTACCAATGTAATCATCCTGTTAGATAAAGCATTTATCATAGACATTATTATCATGGTCATAAAACTTTTTTCTTTTCCAGGGGTCTGTCAACTTTTGAGTTGTTTTCTGGTGGCAGTTTTCATTTGTGTTTTGATTTTTTTAAAATTATTTTTATTTATTTTCAGCATAACAGTATTCATTATTTTTGCACCACTCCCAGTGCTCCATGCAATCCATGCCCTCTATAATACCCACCACCTGGTATTAAGACCTCCCACCCCCCCACTTCAAAACCCTCAGATTGTTTTTCAGAGTCCATAGTCTCTCATGGTTCACCTCCTCTTCCTATTTCCCCCAACTCCCTTCTCCTCTCTATCTCCCCATGTCCTCCATGCTATTTGTTATACTCCACAAATAAGTGAAACCATATGATAATTGACTCTCTCTGCTTGACTTATTTCACTCAGCATAATCTTTTCCAGTCCTATCCATGTTGCTACAAAAGTTGGGTATTCATCCTTTCTGATGGAGGCATAATATTCCATAGTGTATATGGACCACATCTTCTTTATCCATTCGTCCATTGAAGGGCATCTTGGTTCCTTCCACAGTTTGGAGACCGTGGCCATTGCTGCTATAAACATTGGGGTACAGATGGCCCTTCTTTTCACTACATCTGTACTTTGGGGTAAATACCCAGTAGTGCAATTTTAGGGTCATAGGGAAGTTCTATTTTTAATTTCTTGAGGAATCTCCACACTGTTCTCCAAAGAGGCTGCACCAACTTGCATTCCCACCAACAGTGGAAGAGGGTTCCCTTTTCTCCACATCCCCTCCAAAACATGTTGTTTCCTGTCTTGCTAATTTTGGCCATTCTAACTGGTGTAAGGTGATAGCTCAATGTAGTTTTAATTTGAATCTCCCTGATGGCTAGTGATGATGAATATTTTTTCATGTGTCTGATAGCCATGTGTATGTCTTTATTGGAGAAGTGTCTGTCCATATCTTCTGCCCATTTTTTGATATGATTGTCTGTTTTGTGTGTGTTGAGTTTGAGGAGTTCTTTATAGATCCTGGATATCAGCCTTTTGTCTGTACTGTCATTTGTCTTCTCCCATTCCGTGGGTTGCCTCTTTGTTTTCTTGACTGTTTCCTTTGCTGTGCAGAAGCTTTTGATTTTGATGAAGTCCCAAAAGTTTATTTTCGCTTTTGTTTCCTTTGCCTTTGGAGACATATCTTGAAAGAAGTTGCTGTGGCGGATATCGAAGAGATTACTGCCTATGTTCTCCTCTAGGATTCTGATGGATTCCTGACTCTTTCTATGGAGCCAGCATTACCCTGATCCCCAAACCAGGCAAAGACCCTACCAAAAAGGAGAATTTCAGACCAATATGACTGATGAATATGGATGCTAAGATTCTCAACAAGATCCTAGCAAACAGGATCCAACAGCACATTAAAAAGATTATCCACCATGACCAGGTGGGATTCATCCCTGGGCTACAAATATGGTTCAACATTCACAAATCAATCAATGTGATAGAACAAATCAGTAAGAGAAGAGAGAAGAACCACATAGTCCTCTCAATTGATGTAGAAAAAGCATTTGACAAAATACAGCATCCGTTTCTGATTAAAACTCTTCAAAGTATAGGGATAGAGGAAACATTCCTGAACTTCATAAAATCTAACTATGAAAGACCCACAGCAAATATCATCCTCATGGGAAAAAGCTTGCATCCTTCCCGTTGAGATCAGGAACACGACAAGGATGCCCACTCTCACCACTCTTGTTCAACATAGCATTAGAATTCCTAGCAACAGCCATCAGACAACAAGGAGAAATAAAAGGTATCCAAATTGGTAATGAAGAAGTCAAACTCTCTCTCTTTGCAGATGACATGATTCTTTATATGGAAAACCCAAAAGACTCCACCCCCAAACTACTAGAACTCATACAACAATTCAGCAATGTGGCAGTCAAAGTCAATGTACAGAAATCAGTGGCTTTCTTATACACTAATAATGAAAATACAGAAAGGGAAATTAGAGAATAGATTCCATTTACTATAGCACCAAGAACCATAAGATACCTGGGAATAAACCTAACCAAAGAAGTAAAGAATCTGTACTCGAGGAACTACAGAACACTCATGAAAGAAATTGAAGAAGACACAAAAAGATGGAAGACCATTCCATGCTCTTGGATCGGAAGAATAAACATTGTTAAAATGTCTATACTGCATATAGAAATCTATACTTTTAATGCTATTCCAATCAAAATTCCACTAGTATTCTTCAAAGAGCTGGAGCAAATAATCCTAAAATTTGTATGGAATCAGAAGAGACCCCGAATCACTAAGGAAATGTTGAAAAACAAAAATAAAACGGGGAGCATCACGTTACCTGATTTCAAGCTTTACTACAAAGCTGTGATCACCAAGACAGCATAGTACTGGCATAAAAACAGACACATAGACAAGTGGAACAGAGTAGAGAGCCCAGATATGGACCCTCAACTCTAGGGTCAAATAATCTTTGACAAAACAGGAAAAAATATACAGTGGAAAAAAGACAGTCTCTTCAATAAATGGTGCTGGGAAAACTGGGCAGCTATATGTAGAAGAATGAAACTTGACCATTCTCTTACACCGTACACAAAGATAAACTCAAAATGGATTAAAGACCTCAATGTATTTTGATTTTTAATATCGATAATTCTCTTTCTCCTGGCACTTACACAGACCTCAATAGTCATTTAGTTAATGGACAAAGTACACAATTAAATTTGATGACGTTGACTGTGTTAGTATCAAATACCACTCCCTCCTTTTGTTTTTGTACTAACACAGAGCTGGGAGACGTAGCATACTATAATCAGTAGAACATCTGAGGAGGCATGTCCCATGAGTAGTAGTGTTTCAGTCGAAATGGTGAGGGTGCTATGAGTGTGAAATACAAAATCCTTCCTCTCCTCCTTAAGTTGCTAACATTCTCCTCCATGGTAGCATATCCCTAGATGAACTGTCTTACCCATGAGAGTCCTCATCTGCTTGATACCTTCACCTCTAGCCATTCCAACTGGCCTATTAATCCATGCCTAAACCAGTAGCCACTGCGTTTGACAAATCTGCTTCCTCTACTTTCTTTTCTTTTGTTTTAGAAATTTTATTTTTTTATTTGAAGGAGAGAGATCACGGGGCGCCTGGGTGGCTCAGGGTTAAATGACCTCTGCCTTCAGCTCAGGTCATGGTCTCAGGGTGCTGGGATCGAGCCCCACATCAGGCTCTCTGCTCAGTGGGGAACCTGCTTCCTCCTCTCTCTCTGCCTGCCTCTCTGCCTACTTGTGATCTCTGCCTGTCAAGTAAATAAATAAAATCTTAAAAAAAAAAAAGAAAGAAAGAGAGAGGTCACCCTGAGACCATGACCTGAGCCGAAGGCAGAGGCTTAACCCACTGAGCTACTCGGGCACCCTACTTCCTCTACTTTCAATGAGGTCTTGCTTCTTCTTGACTCCTATACTTCTTCAAAGCACATTACAAAGACTCCCTCATGGACTGTCTGATGACTTGAACAGAAAGCAACTAGCACCACCTTTGAACTCTTAGAATACTTAGTATGTCTTTTAACAAATTAGACATCTCACATAGCAAAGTTGATGTTGTTTGTATTTGTAGGTATTTATTCCTTTCTCAACTGTGAAATCCTATGACAGGGATGATTCCTGTTGGACACCGTGAGATACATAGTTGGATAAATACACTTATTGAATATGTTAAATATGGGAAACTATTTGCAGCCTGATAGAATTTACCTGTGCTTCCCAAATTAAGATTTCATTGAAGTTTTCCATTTCTTAAAGTCTGTGTAGAGTTAATAAACTTAAAGTTTCGCTAATGGATTTCAGTGCTATAGAACGTCATACTTTATTCTCTCCAACTGCCCAGTACTCCTAAAGGAATGTAAGCTAGGATTTTCAGTGGTTAACTTGATCACACATAAGTGGCATTGCAAGTCAAACAATGTAGACATTAGTAAAGAAACAAACTTGGCCCCCCTTGTCATGGAACAGCGATGCTGGGAAAAGGAGCATACAGTTGTTGAGAAATGTCGTGCAGGATGAGGACAGGCAATGAAGAAAGCACACAGCAGCCAGCATTGACTTGGGACAAAAGTGAGACTTTTCTGAAGAAGGAATGAACATTCTACTTGAGATTCAAAGAATGGATGAGTCAAATAGGAGAAGGCAAAGGGTGAAAGACAACCCATTTTTTTTATTGTGGAATTGTAATTAAATAAGAGCTTGTACTGTGAGAAGTTATTCTTTTTCATCAAGACAGAACATAGTCCAACACATTTTGACAGATTTTCCCCACTGCCATAGCAATATTCATAGCAGATTAGCAATATAGAGTGGTTTTCAATAAAATGTCAACACTTCTCATTACGGTGTATTTAACAATGAAATCTCACTCAAGAAAAATATTGTGACTTAGATCTCTAAGGTAAATATTATGAAATGAGAACTAATGCTGGTTGTTGAGTGAAAGTACATCAGCATCATACTCTTATTCTGCTAACAGTCTTCGTTAGAACTGCTATAACTATCAATTTACATTCTTATGTATTGAAGAATAACTGATGGTTTTCATCAGCATTTCTACATGATAATTTGGTTATGATGACATCATTTTTTACATCACTGGGAAAAATGTGAAAGCCCCATCCTAATAATAAGAAAATCAGGAAAAAATAATTAATTTCCAGTATTTTACTTTGTTAAAATTCCTCTGAGGAGGGAAAGAGGAAAGGAAAGAAACTTGTTTTAGAAGAGGCCCTTATTAATAATTTAAATGATTTTTACAAGTGCATAACATAGCACAGGATTAAACCAAAATGCATATGATGAAAAGTGAGGGCTTCCTTTTATGCTTCACTTAACTGAAACAATTGCTGGGAGTGTTATTAAAATAACAAAGGGGCATATAAATAAAATTGAATATTATAAATCACTTTTCTCTGAGAGCTAGAAACTATAGCTTAAAATAAGCAATTATAACGGATGGAGTTTAAATGACAGCAGGACTTTCGATATTGTCCTAAAGGCCCCTGTGTCCTTAGATAATGTCTGTAGGGTAATGTCTGCCCTGGGGAGGAGCTGCTGGGTCATAGGGTGTTTGTGTGCTCAAATTCACTAGAAAACATTTTCCAAAGTTGTTGTACCAAAAGGCCCTCCCTCTGGTTGTGTATAAAAGTTGGCTTTGTGGAGTGCCTGGGTGGTTCAGTCGGTTAACTGTGCAACTTCTGATTTTGGCTCAGGTCATGATCTCAGCATCACGAGATCAAGCCCTGCCCTGAGCATGGATCTGCTTACAATTCTCCCTCTCCCTTTTTCTCCTCTTCACCCCCTCATACTCTCTCTCTCTCAAAAACAACAACAACAGCAAAAAACCCCTATTTCTCCATACTCTTTCCAACACCAAAATTGTCCAATTTTGCAATTTTTGTCAATCTTGATGTAAAATGTGATCTCAATCTGTTGTTAAAATGCATCAACTGGAGTACTAATAAATATGTTTTTTAAATATGTGTATTGGCTGCAGATAGTTCTTCTTGTTTGAAATTACAAACAAGAGCCATCTTGAGCCATCTCCTGATACAAAGAATTTTTCTTATTGATTTGTAGTTTTTTAAAAATAAATTCAAATCATTAAATATCCATAACATTATATGTGTTGCAAATACAGTCTTGCTGTCTGTCTTATTTTATTACTTTCTGCATATTTTGATACTAAAGAAGATTTTTACTTTTGATATGCTTTATTTTTTCAATCCTGCACTTTGATCAGCTTTGCTTATTGTGTTCTATTGAAAAAAATCTCTCCCTATGTCACTACCAAGCTATTTTTCTATGTACTCTTCTAAAATGTGTATAATTTAAAATGCTTTTCACATTTTTTTTTACTCCATCTTTAATTTTGAGTATAGCATGAGGTAGGGATTTATTTTTTTATTTTTAATATGGAGAGCCAATGGCTCATCTCAATTTACTGGAAAACCCGTCCTTTGGCCACATAAGAAATTCCACTCCCTCATATATATATTAAGTTTCCAGATATATGTGGTCTGTTTCCCCCTTAACCTCCAGTTCACCCACTAAAGGTATCACCATTTTATTTTCAACTTTATGGGGAAAGAGGTGTTTTCTCTTTTACCTCTCATGAAGGATCTATAGCTTTTTCTCATGAGCCCACACCTTCAGACTACCAAGCCATTCAGGTTATAGTCTCCCGGCATCAGTGAATGTGCTCAGAACAGTACCACATTCTGCTGTCAGTTTGTCCCACCAAGTCATACTCTGTGCCTCCAATTATTTTTTTAATCTCCATCCAAGTTTTAAAAATACAAGCTTTTAAATTTTAGATTTTCTTGGAAGATGTTTTCCCACAAAGAATACAAAATTGTCAAGAACAGCCACTCATTCCTTAAGTGTTGACTTTGTAAATAAATGTTAATTCTTTAGCTGCTAATTATGATGGGGACTATGACAGCATATTAAACTAACATTCCTATCTTATTTGAGAAGAATATCATGGCTCATCACTACATGGAGATAACATGAGATGAAAACAAACATTAATCGTTAAAGTAGTTAGCCTCTTTCTAAGGACAAAATTTGAGGAATTTGCTAAATGGTCTCTGTGACACATAGACATAATGTTTTTCATAATAATATTTTGGGGCCTTAGAGAAACATGAAAAATCTCTCCTAAGTTTTGCTTATAAACTTTTGAAATAATGATTGATGGCCAGAAAGAAGTTATTATATAATTAATAAACAAAAGAATGGCTTTAGGGATTATTTTTCAAATGATAAAAAAAAATCTTTATTTTCCATTAAAAAAAGGTATAGTACAGACCAATCATTTATGAAAAGGCCTGAATATTTCACCAAACACATGAGTGTCCTCATTTAAACCCTTATGATGTACATTTTTTATTAGCTATCCTGCCTCCCTGCCTCCAGTCTTGTGTTGTTTTAACATAGCAATGATCTTTCAAATGGACAAGCCTGACCAGGTCACTTATGGTTCATATCTCAGTGTGGCCATGCCTGTGGCTCCTTTCTTCCAGACAAACCAGGTTGGGAAGATAACAGAGCTGCTCATTGAATGGTCCTGAAACTATTATCCTTAAACTTTCTCATGCGTGAAGAACAATTGTTGTGTTTGCCAACAGTGTAGAAACTCAGGTCCAACTCCCAGAAAATATCATTTGGAAGGTGGGACGTAGAGATAGGAATCTGCCTATTCTCAAGTCAAATAAAACTACAGAATCTGAATCCATTTTCTTTTAAACATCATACCATGGAGTTTCTCAGCCAATGGAAACCCATAATCCCCAAACAGCAGGCTATCCTATAGGATAATTATACACTATCCAGATAAGCAACTTACCTGGGCCTCTCCCAGTCAAAAATTTTGACTTAAATTCCTTACTGTGTTCTAAGAGATTCCTTACAATATAAGACATTTCCTGCTATTTTTCTTTTCCATCCTTCCTACCATCTTCTTATCCTTTGCTGTTCCTAGAATGGAAACTTTTTAGTTGCAATTTTTTAGTCCTTGAATATCCTTTTGCTGTCTTAAACCCATCTGAGTGACTCATTTCCATATTTCAGGTAAAAATTCAGCATTTCATCATCTGTTCTTAGAGGTCAACTTTCCTTCATTGGGCAGAAAAAAATTATCTTTCAACTAATCATACTATGTTGTATTCTCAATGCCTATTTGTTTATCTCCCTCAGGCATAATAAAGTACTAAAAATTCATTTATGAATATTGTTATTATTATTATCACCAAGATCAATGAAATGTCTGGCATAGAGGATGGCCTTAATAAATATTTGTTAAATTAATGATGGCCCAAATATTATCTCTGCTCACCTTGCTTGTTTTCAGATCTAGATAATGTTGAAGAATATTGGCTTTCCCAAAATTTCTGTCCATTTCCTGGAATTTTATAGTTTCAAAGACTTATCTGTCTCAGACTTTATGCCTGAGATGATTTAGTTATTTCTTTCCTTATTCTTCAAAGTGTGATGTTCCCATTTATCCCATCAGCCCAGATGTAGACTCACCCTCTTTCATTGATTTATGTACACATAAAACACACAGACATACATGCATACACACACACACATGCACACACACACACACATCCCTAAAACACCTGCCTATCAAGCATATGACTATCAGGCTTTGCTAAGTATTGGAGAAACATACAGAATTACATTAAATAACTCCCAACAACCTGATAGTCTCTTATAGCATCCCTATTCCCAAAAGTGGCCTCTGTGGAACTCATTGGTTATAATCATCATCTATGGTGCTCTGTTTTCTCTCCATCATAGTGGATCACCTCTCTTTCAATACCTTAGTATCTTTTCCCTTGCATAACCTCTAATCAGCTAGTTCTAATCCTTACATTCAAACTCAACTTATTCCAACTTTCATATACTAATGTTTACAATAATATTACATATATGCTATAGTTGAATGTTGGCATCCCCTCAAAATTCATATGATGAGGGACACCTAGGCATCACAGTTGTGTGAGCATCCTACTCTTAGTCTCAGTTCAGGTTGTGATCTCAGGGTCGTGACATCAAGCCCTGCATGGGGCACTGTGCTCAGCATGGAGTCTGCTTAAGTTTCTCCCTCTCCCTCTGTCCTTCCCTGCCCCCATCATGCACTCTCTCTTTATCTCTTAAGTAAATAAATAAACATTTAAAAAATTCATTCATAGTGTTAGGAGGTAGGACCTTCAGGAAGTGCTTAGGTCATGGGAGTGGAACCTGCAGGAGTACGATTAGGGCCTTATAAAAAAAGATGTCAAAGACATGGATAGACCTTTCCACTAGTTGAGGATATAGAAAGGAATAGCCAGCCATGAAGCAGGGAGAAGGCTTTCACCAGAACCCCATACTGGCACCTTAATCTTGGACTTCCCGACTTCCTGAATTGTAAGAAATACTTTTTTTTTTTACTGCAGCCCAAACAGACAAAGACAACATATTTTGCATATATACTAATATTCCAGGCACTATTCTAAGCATAGTAACATGCAACGATTTTGTGTTTCTTTTTTTTTTAAGTTATTTTTTTATTTTTTTATTTTTTATAAACATATATTTTTATCCCCAGGGGTACAGATCTGTGAATCACCAGGTTTACACACTTCACAGCACTCACCAAAGCACATACCCTCCCCAATGTCCATAATCCCACCCCC
>NC_081563.1:84192304-84197896 GCF_022355385.1 Mustela nigripes | reverse complement strand
TTCTGCTGCTCTCCTTGGTATTGAGACCGCACTCCTTGGTAGGTGAATTTGGTCTCGGCTGGATTTCTTGTTGATCTTCTGGGGGAGGGGCCTGTTGTAGTGATTCTCAAGTGTCTTTGCCCCAGGTGGAATTACACCTCCCTTACCTGGGCCTGGGGTGAGTAATCTGCTTGTGTTTGCTTTCAGGAGCTTTTGTTCCCTGAGCGCTTTCTGTAGAGTTCTGGAGGGCGGGAATACAAATGGCGGCCTCCTGGTCTCCGGCCCGGAGGAGCCGAGAGCCCAGGGCCGCACTCCTCAGTGCGCCCTCAGAGAACAGCGCCCAGTTACTCCCGTCTGCCTGACCTCCGGCCGCGCTCCGAGCTCACCGAGCCTGCGACCGGTTCAAGGTCACCCTGAGCTGCGAGCTTACTGTCGGCTCTGTCTCTGTAGCCAGCTTTCCCGTTCCAGTACCCGCAAGCTCTGCGACACTCAGACACCCCCGATCCTTCTGTGACCCTGTGGGACCTGAGGCCACGCTGACCCCGTGTGGGCTTTGCCATGGGTAGCCTCTGGAGCGATGTCCCTCAACGGAACAGACTTTTAAAAGTCCTGATTTTGTGCGGGGTTGCTCTGCCGCTTGCCAGGAGCCGGCCCCTCCCCCCGGGGTCTATCTTCCCGTCGCTTTAGATTCACTTCTCCACCGGTCCTACCTTTCAGAAAGTGGTTGTTTTTCTGTTTCCAGAATTGCTGTTCTTCTTCTCTTCGATCTGTCGATGGGTTTTCGGGTGTTTGCAATCTTTAGATAAGCTATCTAGCTGATCTCCGGCTAGCTGGAGTAGTCTCAGCCTGCTACTTCTCCGCCATCTTGACTCCTTCCCCCGATTTTGTGTTTCTCATGAAAATCTTCTGTCATAGTCTCTTACGTTCCCATCTTACAGAAAGAAACCAAGTTACCTGCCCAAGGGCACACAATGACAAGTGGCAGAGTTTAGACTTGAAACCCAGGCTTCATTCCCTTGCTGACTTACTCTCCTGTTCCACTATGTTCCTAGAGTGATGCTACTGGGGACCCTGCCATGTGACTTCCCCTGTCCATGTGATACGTTGGGATTCTGGTAGCCAGGCCTGCTGGAGCACACCAGGATTATTCCCTCCTCATTTGCTGACTTACTACTTTAAGTAATCATCCCATAAATGTTCTGGTTCCTTATTGTTCCCCCAGTCTTAGCCCTTTTAAGTAACAGCCCTGCCCTTGGTGTCTTTGTCTTTTGCCTTCATGGCTGCTGGCCAGACTTTTGTTCTGTCATTATCCTTTGTGCTTTTGAGCCTCTGTAATGTTATGATCCTTGAGAAGTTTGCCTGGTCTGGAGTGCTGAATAACTTATAACTTCCTTATAAGGATGCACTACCTTTTTCCACTTTTGAGATCTCTTCTCTTTACTTCCAACTTGAGATTTTTGATACAGTCTAAACAACAACTGAGGCTTGAGGGCCAAATTCTGAGCATTATCCAGGTCTCGCTTGCAGTGTAAGTGTATATGCCACGGTGACAACAGATTCTACTATCCCACCAGCCGTTCCTTCTGTGTGTCAGCACTCCACTCTCTGATCATTCTGACTCTACAGAATCCCCACTAACATACAAGTTCTTCTTCTATTTATTGTCAAAGAGAACCATCTGTATTCTCTTTCCCTTCCTAGATGTTCTACAGCTGAACGTCACATTAATTTTAATCTTGTGTAATTAAATATGTCTTCCCTCTGAAGGGTTGATATTTCAATTCAAAAATTCACGAAACCCATATTGAGCTCACACTTTGGCAAAAGTCAACTTCAGCATATATTTCTCTTTTGAGAGCCACCATCAGACCTACTTCTCAGTCTTGGAAACTACAAATTTCCCTGATGTTTGTTCTGGTGAAAATAACCCGAAAATAGCACATGTCCTTCTAACAACTTGACAGGAATGAGTGGCCTCTGGGAAAAATTTAAGCAAAAGTTAACTACAGAGACACTAGAGAGGCAAAGTAAGAATTCAGAAGGAAAGTGACTTTGGAAGAACCACAGATGGGACAGGCGGCACACACAGTGAAAAAGGAAGCCCCAACAAAGACCTAGAGCACCCTGACCACAAAGAGAAGCAACCCTCCCTGATTTAGTAAGTTGTCTGAGCCCAAAACTCTGGTCTTCTTAACTGATGAGAACTATCACTTGGCATTATACTGGGAGGTAAACAGATGAATCAGAAATATCTGTGTATCCAGGCAAGAAAAGAGAAACATAAAGTCGCATAAAGTAATAGAGTAAAAATGGTCCTTGATCACAAGGCTCACCTTGCAGAGTGCTCAAGAACACAGCTGCTGGAGCTTGGTGGCCTGGATTCAAGCGACGTTCCATATATAGTACTTGTTTTATTTGGGGGCCAGTCACTTAAATCTCCCCAGTGTCAATTTCATCATCTGCAAAAGAGGGATAATCACAGTCTCTCTCTTTGAGGTTTGTTAGAGTTAAAGTAGTTCTCATTATAATCACTTTAGAACAATACCTGGTGTTCTATCATAATCACAC
Organism: Mustela nigripes; assembly: GCF_022355385.1. Taxonomy (NCBI): domain Eukaryota; kingdom Metazoa; phylum Chordata; class Mammalia; order Carnivora; family Mustelidae; genus Mustela; species Mustela nigripes. The sequence continues at coordinate 84,195,349 of NC_081563.1, read as the reverse complement.
ACAGAAAAATGCAACATATGTTTCAAAAGCAGCTACATCCAGTTTATGGCCCATTCCTAGGACTAATACCACATGTGTTTCACAGGATTGCTGAGAGAGGGGAAAAGGGACAACATGATCTAAAAAATGAATGGAGCCCTTTGAAAACTAGGCGGATGCAGTAACGTTGCCTTAGAAAAGGGATTAAGCCATATCATACATTTCTTCCTTTTTCTTCCCTGATATCACAGCTGGAACAAAGAAAATCCTATTATGCGCTATTTTAAGTTGTACCTTTTTAAAGGAAAATTTAAAAGCCACATATGACTGAGACAGGAAGACCGCATATTTAAAAAAAAAAAATACTTTTAAAGCCTAGAGGGTTTTTTTTCCCTCCACCTATTAAAGCAAAACCATTTTAAAGTATACTATTTTAAGGTAGCATTTTACATAATAAATCCTGAACTGCTCCATTAAGGTTCTGTATGCTAAATAATCCTTCACTTTCCGTTACTCACACCAATCAGAGATAGAAAAGCACATCTTCAACTCTATTTCCCTAACAGTGGGAGAGAAGCAATTGAAGCCTCAGTGATGTTTTCTATCACTTAGGAGATGAACTTTAATTGTTTCCAGGTTTCACATCACTTTCAATTTTATATGTAGCAAAAGTCACAAACAAGGTTAAATCTAGATAAAGTGAATCAGCTCATAATCTGAATTTAAAAAGAAAGTGAAAGACAAAATGCATCCTAGCTGTGTATATAATACTTTAAAAGATGGAGATTGTAAAAAAAAAAAAAAATGCAGATTATCATAATAGTGGCTTTTATCCTTCTCCGTTTTTACTAAAGGTATAGAGGCTATATGAATTAATGAATAAGTGTATATACATGTAATTATCTAATCCCAGGGAAATAGAATAGAAAAAAAAATGAATTGGTTCTTCTAGGATTAAAGATTTAAAATTAAAATGCCTGCAACTAAATGCACCGCTTTTTCAACTCATGTGAATCTCACCCCCACCAGAGCACCACAAGCACAGAATCCATACAGTTCAATGATAACTGCACATTGCACCATCAAATAGGAGAGCAGGCTGTTGCAGTAAGCGATAGTTACAGGAATTATAGAAGTCTTTGTTGGCAACAATCATCATAAACATAAAAATAGGGGAAAAGGCAGCTTCCAGAATGCTTATAGTAACTATACTGAAATACCATTACTTAGTGTATCTAGGAGTTTAATGCATTCCAGAGTCCTTCTTATTTTTATTTTATTTTATTCATTTTTTAAGTAGGCTCCATGCCCAGCATGGAGTGCGAAGCAGAACTTGAAATTGAGACCCTGTGATCATGACCTGAGCTGAGATCAAGAGTCCAATGAGCTTAACTGACTGAAACACCCGGGCACCCTCAGAGTCCTTTTTGTAAATAAATACAGTTCCCAGAAAGTGGTTATAACATCAACACTTAACAACCGAATGTTTGATTAATACAGAAAGGGATATTAGAATCACACGTAAATGCAATATAATGCATAAATTATATTTATAGAGGAGAGAAGTACATATGTATGTATTAAAAGAAGGATGTGATAAAAATCTCCCTTACTCTTATTTTCTGGGTAAACAAACTGAAATTCTCAGTGACTATGTTCTGTCAAGAACATGGTGCAGGTCAGGAGCCTGGAATGTGTCTAACTATCAAGGCCTCCAAATTCAGCTGAGAGGTCCGAGAATGAATTCACTGAATCTTCCTTCACATTTATAGACTCCCAGAAGAATAAAGGAATGTTGAGCCTAGAATGGCCCTTAAATTGACCTCATCTCTCACCTAAGCAAACTGAGATCAGGAGCGGGTAAATAATTTGCCAAGCTCAAAATAGGGTGTGGATGATATTTTGTTGTTGTAATTTAGTACTTAAGATTCTATGCCTCACACAACCACTAACAAAAGAGGCATTGGAAGTATAGGGGGTTAAGAAAAGGAATCACATGCATATCAAGGTTGGTAGACTCCCTGAATGTTGAACTTAACTAAGAATTTTGCTTTACTTAAAAAAGAAAAAAACTTTGTAATAATATGGTAACAAAATTGTTCATTCTAAATATGCTCAAATATACCTTTGTCAAACAACCAGCTCAATCATGGCCCACTGTGAAGTGCTCAAAGCACTACCATTCAACAAATCGGTTAAGAAGCTGCCTTTTCTCATTCTCACTACAATTTCTTCTTAGGAATTAATCAGTGCAAGTAGACCAAAAATTTTTTAAAAATTAAAAAAAAAAAAAAGGCCTGGAAACATAATGGTTAATAAGAATGTGGACTCTTGGAATCAGATAGATTCAGACGAAGGTCCTGGCTTCAGCTTTTACTAACTAGTATAATCCCATGAGCTGCTAACATCTCTGCACTGTAGCACCTTGTCTGTGAAATGGGGAGGTATTTACCTCAATTTGTGAAGCTGATGGAAGCCCCCAGACAAAAATAAAATGCATGCGTGTTTATTATTACCATGACTACTATTTCAAATTATTTTAATCTTCACTACTAAAGAGGGAATAGGCGAAATCATTATTACCTCCATCCCTCTACCAAGAAAATGAGAGAATGGATAATAACACCTTTATTTATTCATTTTAATTTTTAATATTTTAATGTTCTTAATTTCATTTTTGTAGTTTCTGATTGCTATGTGTCTGCATGTTCGTAAAAAACACTTAATTGAGCTACAATTGACATACAAAATGATGTACATAACTAATGTATGCAATTTGATGAATTTGGAGATAAGTATATATCAGCACGACGAGGCCATAACCATATGTACAACCACCACAAGTTTTTTTTCCCATTTATTTATTTATTTAAGATTTTATTTATTTATTTGAGACAGAATGGGGAGTGGAAGAGAGATAGAACATGAGAGCAGAGAGGGTCAGAGGGAGAAACAGACTCCCCACCAAACAAGGAGCCCGATGTGGGACTCAAATCCCGGGACTCCAGGATCATGATCTGAGCCAAAGGCAGTCGTTCAACCACCTGAGCCACCCAGGTGCCTTAT
>NC_081563.1:84104097-84192294 GCF_022355385.1 Mustela nigripes | reverse complement strand
TATCTATCTATCTATCTATCTATCTATCTATCTATCTATCTATCTATCTATTTACTGGTTAAGAGTACTAGATGTAGATCCCCCTCTGCTCAGCTTTCGGTAACCACCATTCTGTTTCCTGCTTCTATGAGTTCAACAATTTTAGATTTCATGTAACTGTGGGATCTTCAGTATTTGTCCTGTGTGTGGCCTATTTCACTGAGCATTATGTTCTCCAGGCCCAGCCATGTTGTAGCACATGACAATTTTTCCTTGTTTTCTGAGCCTGAATGACCCTCCTTCTCATATACACCACCTTTTCTTTATGCGTTCTACTGTTGACTGAGGTTGTTTACATATGTTGCCTATTGAGAATAACATTGCAGTGAACGTGGGAGTGCGGGTGTCTCTTCAGGGATTCAAATTTCAGTCTCTTTGGAATACAGATCCAGAAGTGGGATTACTGGATCAAACACCTTTGAAACAAACAAATACAGATTTTATTTTATGTTAAGATTTTATTTATTTGACAGAGAGAGACACAGTGAGAGAGGGAACAAAAGCAGGAGGAGTGGGAGATGGGGAAGCAGCCTCCCCACCAAGCAGAGAGCCGGATACAGGGCCCCATCCCAGGACCCTGAGATCATGACTTGTGCTGAAGGCAGAGGCTTAACAACTGAGCCACCCAGAAGCCCCACAAATACAGACTTTATCTGGGTACTGGGCTGGTGTATCTCCATTTGCTGCCTTCCCCCAAAGTCTACTCATGGCGATTCTTTCGTCATGTGTGTGCTTGGGACTGACTCTGTGGATGCTATCACCTGAATGTCTCTGCCCTCAAGTTCCTAGCTGGGATTATCAACAGGACTTGCTGGCAAGAGACTGGAAGCCCCAAGGGAAAAGAGGGCAGGATACAGGCCCCACTCTCTCTATTGTGTTTTCCTCATAGCTGTTAGCTGTAGTTATGCTTCTGAAAGGCAGTCCTTTGTTCACAGCTCCAAGTGTTCTCCACACTTTTTATCCTCTTATCTCTTGAAGCTAAGTAAGTGGTGGTAATGACTGCTGGGGGGCCCCCAGTGCCTGAGTCCTTCATCATCTTTTTTGTTTCCCTTAACTCTGCTTACATTTTGATCACATCCTTCCGTCAAACTGTCCTCCCGACCCCCTCAAGCGTGACTTCTCTTTTCTGCTGGAATTCTGAATGCTAAATGATTGATCACAAAATAAGTAGTCATATAAACAATAAGTTGTTTTTTAGAGAAATGTAATGGGAAAGACAGAGACAATGAACAGAAGCAATCAGGGATATACTTTCTTTTATAAGGACTTGCTTTTATAGGAATAAAAGTGTATAAATATAAGAATTATTGTACAATGGTAGAGGAATAAAAGTTTTACTGAGGAACATGATGGAAATCTAGAAGCTCCCAGAAGGTTCTGTTCTGTGGTTTATCATCAGTGCCTTAGCATAAGGTCTCTCACATTGTAAACCTGCAATAATTTACTATTTTAACCAAATATTTAACTTCAAATAAGAAAAGCATAGCACATCCCTGAATAATATGACTTAATGTTTGTGTTTGTGTAGAGGTTATTTTTGTGCGTGTACACAGATGTATTTTCCATAGATAGCTGCTGCAAAAATCTGTGACTGCATGTACTTTTGTACAATGGGCATTGCTTCTCCTCTAGAATGAAACGTAATCTATTTGTCCATACCCTAGAATCTGGTTTTGTGATTGCATTGACTGGTAAAATATGGCAAAAGTTATACCATGTCATTTCTGGGCTTACCCATTGGCTGGCCTGGCAAGCTTTGTTTTCTGCCTCATGGAAGCCCAGAAAATATTCTGAGACTGTCATGTGGTGCAATGCCTAGGCCACATGAAGAAATTCTGGAGGATGAGGTACTATGTGTCATGAGAGGAAATGAGGCCAAGGAACAGAAAACACAAGACAAGTGAGGGAAGAAGACATCTTGCTGCTGGGTCCTCCAGTAGCAGCCACCCAAGCTAATGCCACATGAAGTAGAGATGAACCAACAACCTGAGCCCTTTCTAAATCTCTGAATCACAAAACCATGAATAATGCTTACTTTATGCCACTGGCCACTTTATGTGACATCTCCAACTATAGTGTGTGTGTGTGTGTGTGTGTGTGTGTGTGTGTGTGTATGATAGAGTTGTATTTTTGAAGGATGGAGTTTATAGAAAAATTATTAAAACAAGTACCAAAAGAACTCCAAGTAAACATCATTATTTTCCTTACATCTTACAAAGTAAATTCCAGACACATCTAAGATTGAAATGGTCTTAAATCTCACAGAATTACTAGAACATACTACAGTGAAGATTTATGTAATGACTGAAAACTTCCTTGACATGACACAAAAGTTGGTAACAGAAAAAAAAAAATAGAAATTTTACAAATTTTATTTACACTAACTATCACATAAAAATCTAAAGATACAAATACACTGGGAATATGTATTACAAAAAAGGGGTTAATATTCTAAAAATACAAAAAGCTCTTAAAGACATTAAAATTATGAATACTCCTTATCACCTTCCCCCCAAAAATGGCCAATTAAGTAAAGCAACAGTTTACAAATAACTACAAATTTTTTAAAAAATCATAAATAAAAAGATTATTTCAAAAAAAATGTTAAAAAAGATAAGAAAATATGTCTTCACTGCTAATAAAAATACAAATCAACATAAAATATACTATATTTTCCCCTATGAACTTGGTCAAATAAACAAGAAAGTAATTCTGCTGTATGGACCAGAAGCTAAAATGATTTTCTCAAAAGGAGACTAAAGATGATGCAGAAATATAAAGAAATGGGCAGAATGGGATTAGGACACCAGGTTCCAGTCTTATGAGTCCAGGCTTTGTTCCTGCTTTTGGTTTCTAGGAAATACTTTTAAATTCTTAGCATAATTTCCTCTTTTTCAGCTAAGCTGGTTTGAATCAGATTTCCGTCCCTTGCAAACGAGAGTGATGGTGGTAAGTAATAATAACAAAATGATCTTTTGGAGGCTCGACAAATTATAAAGGATCACCCAAAACATAAAAATGATTTAAATCCATAAACTCATTTATAATCAATCAAAACAGCAGCATGGGCTTGAGCAGCTAGATTTGCCTGCCATGCAGAGGGACCTATTTCAGGGACAGTAAACAGGGGAGAAATAGAGTGGAAATGTAAGACATTATTGTTCCCTTAGTAAACAGTGAGTTTCCCCCAAGCATGGTGTGGGTGCTGGCCTCATGTTTAAGTGTTATAAATGATCCAGTGGCTGAGTTCACAGTGACTGAAATACCAGCTACAGAAGTATTTCAAAAGCCTGTGCCAGTGGGCAGAAAACTGGCATGTGAACTTCCAAAAGGATAAATATAAAGGAATGCCTTTAAGAGAAAGTTATTCAGTCTATACATAAAGAGCATCAATGACCTATGAATCATTTTCTGCAGACATCAGCCCAGCAGGCTTCACAGGGAAATGCTTTGAAACCACCTCATGGTGTTAGCTTGGCATTAAGCCAAGATACACAAAGGTGACTGAGTAGTGGAAACTCCTGAGCAAGATAGTACAACTATAACTCACTGGGCTCATCCCCAGAATAACGTTGCTGATAAATTGTTCCTTGAAGTTTAACTATAGGATGGAAACAGCATTCCAGTGTTTGACTACACAAGTGAATCTCACAGGAAGTGCTTGTAAATTTAAAAAAAAAAAAAAAGTGTTGCATGCATGTCTGTTTTCTTTTTAAATGTATTTCCCCATGGCATGCAATATATTTTAAAAGATTTATGTATTTATTTGAGAGAGGGAGAGAGAGAGAGAGCACAAACTCATCAGTCTGGGGAAAGGCAGAGGGAGAGAATCCTCAAGCAGCCTCCCTGCCCTGGGTTCGATCTCAGGGCCCATGAGATCATGACCTGAACTGAAACCAAGAGCCAGACTCAACTGGCTGAACCACCCAGGTGCCCCTGTACATATTTTTGTTAGTATTACTTATTTCAACATAATCTGTGGAACACTGAAAATGAATGTTCTTATATGTTGTATTTGTATAAATGCAGTAAAAACATCGTCATGTGATCTGGTTGAGTGTTCCTGTCTTTTGATGTAAGGAGTAAGTAGCTCTTTTTTGTTGTTTCCAAAAAAACAATATATGAGTGTAGTTTAAAAAGTAGGATAGTACCACAAAACTGCAAACACAGTATCAGTTTTCTGCTCTCCTACTTTCCATAATATCCTCTCCAGGGTAATCTATTTCAAGTCCTTTAGCTGTTTCTTATGGTATTTATATAGTGTTTACATGTTTATATTGCTATTTTTTACCTAGTTTTTACCATATAATCATGGAAAATGATAATGAAGACTTTATATAACACTATCTCCTCTTATTCCCCTAAAATAGCTAGCATAAAAATTCTGTTTAAATTGGTATTTAGCTTTATGATGAATATGTATTTTCATTGCTAAACCAAATAATAAACACTTACTACTTGTCTCTCTCTCTCTCTTTTTTTTTTTTTTACAAATTTTTGCTTTTCTTATAATTAACAATGCCTAGATTTTTCATTTGCTTATGTTTTTACCTCACTTATCATGAATTTTCACAAATTCTATGACTTTGTGAAACTCCTCCTGTTTATATTTAACACATCATGTAATCCTTCTCATCTCCTTATTCTTATGAGAACTTTCTCTAGAGCTTTCCATCCTCCTGCTCCAAAGTATCTGGTCATTTCCTTGCCTGCTGCCAACTATTGGAACTTCTTTTTGCTGATTTTTGGAAAATACTTCTCCTTTTTGCTGGGATGAAATAATCTCATAGTTTTTTTGTTTGTTTTTTGTTTTGTTTTTTTGTTGTTGTTGTTCTATTTCTTGATTTATTCTGGCAGAAGAAGTAGCCTCCAATTGTTTGTTAAGAAAGAATCTGCAGTGGATTTTTTTTTTTTTTTTTTTACATTTTTTGAAGTCTCAAAAGGGTTTATCCTGTCCTCACAATGAAATAATAGTTAAGCTGATTATAAAATTATAGGGTAAATTTCACTTTCCTTCATAATTTTGAAGATATTTTAGTTCATTTTGTGGCTTCTTGGGCTCCTTTTGAGGAACTCAGTGCCCTTAAGATTCTTTGTCCTTTTTATGTGACATTTATCTTTCCTTTGAATTTTTTTCCTTATTTTTAGTTTATCTGACAGTTTCTTACATTTTAATATGACTGTGCCTTAGTGAAAAATGCTTTTTCAAAATGCTACTCAGTGGGCATTTTCAATTCAGAAACATGTGTATTGTGGAATATCCCTGATTTCATTCCTTGTGAATCTTTTCCCTTGTGATTCTCCGGTCTCTCTGAAAAACCATCAGCATTTTTCTTGTATTTTCCATCCTCACCTTAAATTTTGTTCTGTGTTTAAGAATATTTAATTGACTTCTTCTTCAAACCGTTCTATCATTTTTTAAAAATTCATCGTCTTTCCTCCCATGAGCTCATTCCAAATCCTGCCTGTCACCTTCTGTTCATATTTCATAGGTAGAATAATACCTTATTGGATTACTCGGAGAACACTGTAGATGTTGAAAGCATTTTCTCATAGCCTGGGCATTTTTTAAGTGGATATTTATTGATTCCCTCATTCTAAATTTTCCTACCTTGTTTTTGGCCTTTCACTTCGGAGGCTTTCTCAATAATCATTGGTTAGTTATTCATGTTTAAGAATGAGATATAAAAACATGAGGGGCTAGTGTATTGATGAGTTTCACCTAAAGGGAGTGGATGGAGAGGGAGGAAGAGCATAGAACAATTGTTATCTGTAGGCCTTTTCTTTGGAGACCTACTGATTTATGCAGAAAAGAGTCAAGTCATTTTGATTCAATCTGTGCAGAGAGGGTAACTGCCACCCAGTGTTTGTAGAGGTGAGTTGGAAAGAGCAGTGCTCCAACCATTTATCACATAGAGACTCATTTAACCTCCATCCCCTCCCCCAACCCCAGGGCTATGCCCTACCTCCCTGCTCTTCTGTTCCTATTGGTGCCTAGGTCCAGAGGTTCCTCAACTGAATTTCTCCAGAGAATGAACTCCTCTCTCCCAGGTGGTTGCTTGACACCCTGAGTGAAAAAGTAGATCTGATATCTAACTGCTTAGTAATTACATGTTCAACCAATTCTCAGAATGCCTTCTGAGATTCTTGATATCCCACATTCTGGGTTTCTGCAGCATGAACACTTTTTCTCAGTAACATTCTCTGCGGGCATTCAAGTTTCAACTATCTTGATTTCTCTCTTCTCCATTTGCTTCTCTATCATTGACATATTCAAAGCATCACTATCTTTGGTCTTGTTAATTTATGTATTTTATTTCCTTTAAGGTAATCACATTGCTTTGCAGGGAAAAGCATTGAATGATTGTGCTCAATCCACCATGTTTAGCTGCTGGTGGTAAAATTTATGGTGGTTCAACATGACTTCTTATGGTTTCTCCCACATTTGAGTTGTCTAAGCATGTCCCTAATTTTCCCCATGGCAGTGTCTATTCTGATGTGAATCCTTGGTTGTGATGCCAGGAGAAACACATCTTTGCAATCTACACAGATTTTTTAGATCCCTGATTTAAAAGTTAAGCCTTGTATTGAAATGATAACAGAATGAAATTATGCATATATTCAGAATCATGAGTGCAGAGGCAAACTGAAGCACCACTCTTATGTTCCTGAGCTCAGAATTTCCTCACAAACACACATATTCATTTTGATTTAGAAATTCCTGCTTAAAATACTTCTTCTCTGGTTTATTTATTCTTGAATAATTTTACAAAGAGAGCAGAGTCATTTATTTCAGGGCTACTTAGGGTTCCTGACACATGGAATTAGTTGTCAATGAGCAATGAGAAAAGCAGTGACTTTTCTTGTAACCACACTAAGTTACACATACTTTTACTGGACATCAGATTCTTTCTCATAAGAATATATTGTCATAAGAGGTAAAGAGAGAGGGTCCAAAAATATAACAGTCAAAATAGAGAATGAGTCACCCTCTCCTTCCAAGAGAATAGGAGTCAGAAAGAGGGAGCTAGAAGCAATACATGGGCTTTTCCTGCCTGGTGGTTTTGCTATAACTGGGTTGACATGTAGAGTTTCAGACACAGATATGCACCTTCATTAGGGTTTGGTTAGCAGCTACTAGACCATTATCACATTGGCCAACATGCAAAGATCATTAACTTCAAGACCTAGGTGTCCAGAATTAATATGTGGCAATTAAAAAGGCTCAATAAATGATTCTTTATAGTGAGTTACTGGTTCGTTGTTCCTCTCAGAGTGTTCGTGACTTGATAACATTCTCTAAATTGAAGTGTTAGTCTACACATGAGTTGACCAACACATACGATGGGAAGACCTTCTAAGATGATATCAGTTCAGTGCTTACTACAATAATTCTACCAACTGAAAATTCACCTAAAGGGGCCAGGTTTAAATATTTTGCATATAATCTGTATCTACAAAATATTTTGTCAGATACTGTGATGAAATCAAGAAATGTGATATTTGTAAGGTTGTCTTCATCAGAATGATTTTGTGTGTAATGATCATTTTATTCAATAAGTAGTATGATCTGGTGTCTTTTAATTCCTCATAATAAAGTAACATTAGCTTAGTTGTACTTCCCAGTACCACGGTCCATACTTATCTCCTCTAGATTTCTGTAAATGTGTAAGAGGTTTAGATTACTTACTTACCTCCTGGTACCTGATTTCTTATTATTCGTTGGTGCCTGATTTCCCACTGTGTACTACATTCATTTAAACACAGAACCCGGGGCGCCTGGGTGGCTCAGTGGGTTAAAGCCTCTGCCTTTGGCTCAGGTCATAATCCCAGGGTCCTGGCTCTGCTCAGCAGGGAGCCTGCTTCCTCCTCTCTCTGTGCCTGCCTCTCTGCTTGCTTGTGATCTCTATCAAATAAATAAATAAAATCTTTAAAAAATAAATAAATAAAGGTAAACACAGAACCCATCCCTTCTAACTACTACAAGTTTCTCAAATGGATGGAACTCTCTACCAGCCTAACAGTTTCTTTTGGGGTTTAGGTGGGAGAGAGGGACATCCCAGGGATACACATAATTTTGAACAAAATAATCAGCATTATTGCAATGTTTTTTGGTCACAGCTCTTCAGGGAGATTTCACTTCTCCTACACCTAATCATAGTTTCTACCATTTTTTCCCCCTCACTCTTTTCTCTGTATTCTATCTTTTTTGTCTTAATTTTTCTTCCCTCTTTCCTTTTTCAAGAAAGCAAAACCAATCAGTTTGTATTTCTGTATCATGCAGATCAACCCCCACCCTCCACTCACCAGCCCCTGACCACATCCATGTTGTTGGGGAGCCTCCTGCATCCATGGATACTTATCAAGACAAGTAGTTCCATCTCTCCCCCCAGAGGCATTCTTTTTTTTTTTTTTTTTAAGATTTTATTTATTTATTTGAGATAGAGAGAGAAAGGGAGAGTTCACAGGCAGGAACAGAGGGAGAGGGAGAAGCAGGCTCCCCACTGAGCAGGGAACCTGATGCAGGACTCGATTCTAGGACCCTGGGAACATGACCTGAGCTGAAGGCAGATGCTCAACGACTGAGCCACCCACGTACCCCCACAGAGGCAGTCTGATTCCAGCTATTAGAATAATGGGAAAAAAATGGTGTAGTAACAATTTTAGAGTCCTAAAATACTTCCAAAAAATTTTGTAAATTATGGCTAATGATGAATAAAAATAAACAGAAATTAATGACTGAAGTATTTGTCTTAATCTTCTGTCATGTGGAATCTACCATATGTGATGCATGTTGAAATGGACAAATTATTTATGTCTAAGGACTCACTGATCCATCCTGAGACCTGAAAATTCTACTTCTATAATATTAAAAACCTAAGCAGGACTTTTTCATGTCTGTTGCAGATAAAAGCACTTTGGAAAAATGGGATCCAGTTATATTGTGATGTAGAATATGGAAATGAAAGGGTTTACCCTTGTCCTTGGGTCGGGGTGAGGCTGATGGGGTAGAGGAAGCCATTGCAACTGGAGGCTCTGAGCATATAGGAGGCAGCATGAAAAAATGAGAGGGTCTTAGATCCCATAAAGAATGATAGGGAAAAAAAGGGTCTTTTTCGCTCAAAAAAAGATGGGAAGATACTTGCATCATTCTATCAATGAAGAGCTTGAAAAAGGTACCTATTTCCACTTTTCCTTAAGCTAGTTTCCATGTATTCTATAATAATTTGCAAATAAAACATCATCCACTTATTGCAGATTCTTTAATATAGCAAGATGATTTAAAAGAGTCATACTTGGAAATGGTGGGTTTTGGGGATTTAATACGTTGACTCTTTTAATTATATTGTTTTCCTATTAGCATTGGAAGAGCCACCCTAAATATGTATAAGATGACATCATCTCTTTGGGAAAAATTGTGTATTTAAATAGAAATATATGTATATTTTCTAAAAATACCTTATATTAACTACAATGGTTTAAAATGACTATTGTGGCTAAAAAATAAATATTCAATGTAAGAATAGGTTATACTGTATGTTAAACTGTATGTTTTACTGAATAGGTCATCCTATGCTCTAGATTGTGTTTGAAACACTTTTTAAATATTATATATAACAATTTCTTCTCTAACATTTACAATAAAATTGAAATTAACCAGGCATAAATAAAAAGCATAATAGAAAACATTTAGGTTTACATTAAATAATTTGGAACATTGATTATAATTATTGAAATAAAAACATTAATATCCCCTTGCATATTTTTGGAAATTGGTTAAATATTAAATTTAATTTAATGTTTAATTTTTAAATAAGTTCACGTAGCTAATATTTCCATGCTTATTCAAAAAGTTTAATCCTCATTATAGATTAATGGTCTGCAAAGTGTCTTGTTAAATGATATTATTACTTTATATTTAACTTATTACACAATACAAAATAACCTCATCTAAATTTGGGAAATTCACTTAACTGTTTTCGTAGGCTTTTAAGAAGCAGAAAATAATGGCAAAAGGATGTTGTGAAGAAGTACATAGATACTTTTCCTTCCTGAGAGCCCCATACTTGATTTGCTAATCTTTGAGCCACAATGAATTCCTACACTGGAGAAATGATAACAGAAATTTTCCATGAAAATACCCATAGGCCTCTTATCATGGCGGCCCCGGAAATAGCACTCTAATGCTCCATGCTCTTATGGCTATAGTCAACTTTTCTCTACCCTATAGAAGTGGCAAATAATATTGGAACAAAGTGAGTCAGAATACTTAGGATTCACTGTAGCAAAGAGAATCGGAACAACAAAAGCACTCTCGCTGATGAAATTGGAATTTTTTTTTTTAATTAACACTTCTAATTAGAATTTAACATCTCAGTAGCTTCGTATGGGATTTTTCGCTTCCTTAACCTCACGGAAACCTATCTGTTGGCTCTAAATAGGCAGTCACTTACCATGCACCACTTGAGGATTTCAATTAATCCCAAATCCTCCAACTTTGGTTTGTGAACTTGTGTTTTTGCTCTTGTGCCATTCCTTCCTGTCTGAATATACTCACTTAAAGTCCTCTTAACAGATGGGTTGTGCTGCCTTCAACTCATTTCTTCCTTTATCCCACCTCTCTCTTATCTGAAGGGAAGAATTTTATGAATTTGACGTAACAATGAGGGGTGGTAATTGGTAACTGTAATTAGGATGAACTTGACCCTTCTGTGTGTTAGGAGGTATGGTGGGCTCTTTACTTTCAGTAAGGGAAGGTTTCAAGTTGCCTGTGAACCAGGGTCTGCCTCTAAACCTGTATGGCCCCCACCATCTTACCCTGGATGAGGTCAGAAATGTGGGGCAGTACCAGCATGCCACTCAAAACCGTGGCTCTTTGAAAACCTTATCAAGAGTGATAAAAATTCAGACTATTAGTGGTTTTTGGTTCCCAAGGATAAAATGCATTTTGATGTAACCAGGACAACCCCAAAATCTCCTCAACCACAGGCAACTTGGCAATTCTACTGGATGTCAACAAAGAGAGGTCCATTTACTCTGACACATTTGCTGCCTCAGCCAGAGCTAAAAACCAAGCTGAGCTCAGCCTGCGCCAGAATTCTAGAGAATGCTCTGAGGTTGGCAAAAGATCATCAATGTACTGACTAGAGTCTATGAACGGTCATCCAGTCTACCTGTTGTTCTCAGTCTAGGAAGTACGAGGGCCCAAAAAAGCAAATTAAAAATAATAATAATAATAATAATAATAATAATTCTCTAGATTATACTTCTTTTTTGTTTTTTTTTAACTTTTATTTTAATTCCAGTTATTAACATACGATGTAATTAGTTTCAGGTGCCTGATGTAGTGATTCGACACCTACACACAGTACCCTGTGCTCACCACAACAAAGGACACTCCTCTATACCTCTGTGAAATATACTTGCATGTAGGTTAGCATCTCTGGACCCTGGAAATCCATGGACAACTGACCCTGAATGCAAAGACTTTCTGCAGTGGAACCCCCCCTCTAATAAAATATTTCATCATTAGACATTCATTTATTTTACTTTTATCATCTTTCCTCTAAAAGTGATTTAACCCCAGGAAAAGTAGGTAACATTTTTGAGCCTCATTTAAATTTGGTGTGAATGAACTTTGTGGAGTAAGAAAAGGAGAGAGGGAGAGAGTGCTCCAGGATATTCCTCCGCCTGTAACTCAGGTAGGTTGCTCTGGCCAAACCACTGTCTTTCCGTTGCTTGTGAAGGTGGCAAGTGCCTTTGCAATAGATGAGGTTTAATGAGAATGTCACAGCCCTGCCACCACCAAGCAGCATCTGAGAGCATGGGAGATTTTTAACATAATAATTATAGCATAATCATTTAAACATAATAATTATAACATCTTTTGTGTAAGGTCTTTCTTCCATGGAGACTTGCCAACATTCATCATCATCAAAAGTATTTATTTAGCATCCACATGTGTATAGTTCTGCTGAGTGCTAGTTTTTCTTTGATAATTCTCGTAACATCTTAAGTGGGTAAAGAAAAGCTGGAGGAGGAGGAAATTTAGGGAAGAGAAGGTTATAGAAAAGCCTTGGCTATTTAAAACGACTCTCAGTAACTTTCAAGAACAGAATAGGAAGACCCCACAATCTGAGAAAAGATTTTTCCTGGCAGAAGATGGAATAGAAAAGAGCCCCTCCGTAGTGATCTTTCAATTTCTCCAGAAAGGTCATTAGATAATTAATTTCTGGAAAGCCCCAGTGTCCAGAGCAGTCCCTACCAGCAAATACCTTCTGAGGTAAAGGATGAGTGTGTTAACTAAACATGTTTATATTTCACCCAAACTTCTACACATTTCAAAGAGATCTGACAAAAGTAAGAGCTCTCTTCGTTGGTGTTATTAAATGTTATCTTTGCTAATTTCCTTTGGTTGGCAAAGCCTCGTCAATTGCAGGGATGCTTGTAGATCTCAAGGAGGAGTTTTGTGTGAAACACTTAAACATTTTCGATACATACTTACATGAAAAACATATTCCGCCAATTCAAGGCAAGTAGGTTGTGGAATTATATAGATCTAGAATTATTTCCACAATTATTTTCACACTACAGCTTACACATATGTTGAAAAGTCTATTGTAGGATATACAGTATTTTGAAAATTCCATAAGGACTGGAAAATAAAGTGTAGATATTTTGTAAAATACTTAACCAAATGGTTCACACAAATATAGAAGCAAACTGTGCACTTGGAGATTCCCTTTTAGGCCCTCCTCACTTGAATTTAACATATGTGTCCTACTTTTTTAAAATACCGAAAATATTTGCAAGTATGTTTATTGAAATGTTTCTAAATCCTTTGCAATAGTCATCCCATTTGCATCCATACATAATCCCCACTCCTTTCTGTGGGCATGGTGAGTGTAGGGTGGAAAAACTTGGATAATTATATCTTATGAGTTTGTAACATTTTAAATTTCCAAAGGAAAATTAGACCCATAAATTTTTTTTAGATGTGCAGCTGAGAAATACTTTTTTAAATCGCTAATTTCACTGCAGATTAACACATTCAGTTCTGCCAAAAATCTGCCTCCTCCCGTCCTTCCTCAGCTCTGCCAGCCACTCTCTTCTTGCCTGTTTCTTTGATCTCTTCTAAATTAAAAAAAAAAAAAAAAAAAAAAAATCTTTTCATTCCCCTGAAGAGAATAGAAGAAAAGTTTATAATTTCTGTTCTTTCAAATATCACTTTTCTTAAACTGTAGAGAAAACAGAGAAGTAACTGAAGAATCATTAAATCAAGGGCAAAGATAGCAATAATGCAGTTCAAGCATATATTTTATATATTTGTGGACCACATCAATAAATTGATTTTCCAAAATCCTGAATTGTAAAAAGACATAAAGTTGATATAGCCTTTGCAAAAAGAAACCATTTGTTTAAGATTAATCCCCTTCTCAAAATTTTGATGTGATTTCTAAAAAATAAAATGATGGCTTGTCAGGTATATGTAATTTACAAAATGGGATGATAACAAAAATGCATAAAATTGCCTACAATATAAAACAAGCTGCATATTAATAAAAGTTTCTATTTTTTTCTAAAGGATGTCATTTTGCATTGACTTTCTCTGGAGGCAAAATATGTAAGAGATTAACACATTCCATTGTGTATCTATTGCAAATCGTGTGTAAGAACAATCCAGAAAATCATTTCGACATTAGCAAGGATCACACGATATGACATATTATCCAATCAATGTCAAATGAAGTTATTTTATGAAATATATAATATATATATACATAATGTGGGGGGGGTGTACATATATGTGTCTGTGTATGTATGTAAAAGCTGGCCCCTTTTTATTAAGGTTGGTTTTCAGAGCTGGATGGCACGGTTGAAACAGCCTACAGTGAAAATACCATTAAGGATAAGCCCCATATGGACCATTGAGGGGTAATTGCATTTGATCCACATTTTCTGCTAGGGCTGTAAATAATTCTCAAGCGACTTAAACAAATATTAAAACTTCCCCAAAACTGTAGATTTCTCTAAAATAATGTTCTTTTCATCCTTGATGATAATGTATTAGAGTTCAGACACTTAAGGTAATAATGTAATGGCAAAGTTTATCACTAAATTATATTTTAAAGTGTCGTTCCAACTAAATTAATCTTTAACATCCCCAGAGGGAGTGTGGCCTAGAGCACTGACTATTGACTTCCACTGTATAAAAAGATTTCACTTGAGAGTCAAGTTCCTGTGAACACCTACTTCATAATTCCCCCATTCACCGGAGATCAATTACAAACTCATGCCAATAATAAAATAATACCAAGCACTCTGTTATTTACTTCAATAAGCACCCTGTATACAACAGTTAAAAGCAGTCAGAATTTAAGAACACAGCCTGAATTAAGAACCCAGGAGAATTTTCCTTTACTTCTGACCATCTGGATTCAGAATAATGAAGATTAACCTGGCAACCCATGGACTGGATTCCATCCAAAAGTGTTTTGTTTTATTTTGTTGGTGGCGGGGGTGGGGGACAATGCCTGTGAAATGTCTTCCTTTCTTTTTGCAAAAAAATACATAAATCTAGTTGCCAACATTTAAAAACTAGGAGATTTCACCAGAAATTGGTTTATCAGTTCCCCTTGACAGTAGAAGGATCTTGCAAGCATGGCCTTACCATCCCACATTGTGACCGGGTCCAGCACCCGCCTAGGAGGCCTGGTCACTCAAGAACACCACTGTCTGTTGGTCCAATCCGTGTACCACTTGCCTCACTCTGCTTCTGAGTGTGAAAACTGGTCTGACATGAATTTAGAAAGCAACAGAGTGAATGACAACACTCTTCTCACATTAATTTAACAAGTAACTGACCAGAAGTGATTGTTAACTAAAATTCATCTAGAATATTCTCATAGTAGTATTAGCCAATTTCTGTTCTGTGCAATTTGAATGGATCCCTCAGGAAACAGACATTAGGGAAATGATTTAAAAAAATAAGGGGGGGGGAGTGCCTGTTGTCAAATATGTTTTGGCAAAGCTGATTTAGGCAAAGTCAGATGAATTTCTTTATGCAGAAGTTCTCTGTACCCTGAGCATCATTGTGCATCCCAAACCTCCGATAGTTGATTTACACTGCCCTGTATCCCATTTTATTTGATCATAGAATATTTCTTTTAATAAGCCAGACCTTTTGAAACATGGTACTTGGGAATTTGTGTCATTTATAAATGGACACAAGTGCCTTGGTGGTCTTAACTTGAGCTTTAACTGAACATAAAATGTGTCTGAGGTAAAAACTTTGGAATTCTCAGTCTTTACCTGGCTCTACTGGATTTATCATTTTCTCCACCAAAAGAGAATTAAAGTAGAGTTTTGAAAGCATGTTTGGAGGAAAAGATAGGATGTAGGTTGGGAGGACACAGAATGGCCCCACATCTGTACAAGATAGCTGTCTTCTGACCATTCCCATGCACGTGGGTGTGGGTCCTCAGACCAACGGGCAAATTCAGAACTTGAAGAAATTGTTTTCACAAGGGACTCCATTAAGCATGACTGTAGCTACCCACATGTCTACTTTGGTGCCCAGGGAGGAAGAACAGAGAAGCTGGAGAAGAAGATTCTTATTTCCATTCTGCTCACGGCCCAGTTCCACTTCAGCTCAGTGGAGAGAACCGGACCCAGTTTGCCCTTGCAATTAGGTGGTAGACTCTGGGAGCCCCAAGATGAAGCATCCTGCACAAAATCCTGGAGCAGCCTCCTCCCCCACTCCCATAGGCGCTAGCAGGCATGGCAATGGAAAGAAACTTCTGTGGGGACTTTCCAGCAACAAATGTCCACAAGGGAGCTGGATCTAAACACATGAAAAGAACTGTCTAGGCTCACTTATGAGACCCCGTTTTGGATTCCTTCAGATCTCCAGAGACTGGGCCTGGGGCTGCTTCCACAAGCAGGAAGAGCCAGGGTTTCTGAAATGTGTGTTTCTGCTGTTTGACATGTATTATTTTCCTCTCGGCTGAGAGGTCTCAGGAGTTTCAGATTTTATGTCCTATTGGTAGTAAGCCTTTTCACATTCCTTATGACCTAAAGATCCCGGGGAAATTCTGCCAACAATTCCCTTTATGTAATAGATTAATATTTGGTGAACCATACAATTTCCATAAAAACAGAAGAGAAAAATTGTACATTCAAAAAAAAAAGGCATTGCTTATCATGGGATCTTATATTGCTTCTCTATGCTTATACTGCTTCTCTTGGGATCTGATACCTCATATGTTTCTTTCTAATAGAAGAGGGGAAGATGGCATGAAGTATGCCAGCTGCTCAGTGAGGGACCTGACCTATGGCAGGCTAGGCATTGTTGTAATATCTCACGCTGCCTGTCGGGGCAGCAGGCACAGTCCTGGTACTGGGAGGCATTCAGGGGCTCCGAGTCTCTGAATCACGCCACTGATATATAGCTTTCCACAGGAAAGCAACAGTTGACAGAAAGGTCATCAGTTCAGCCCGGAGGGGAACACAGGCTGTGCAGAGCACAAAGTATGGGCATTGATGGAACCCCTCAGACTCCCTACCCGTTCTGCTCAGCGTATGCCAGTTGGGGGTGATGGATTGGGCTTTGTGGTGGCCTCGTGTCAGGACACTTGGCTGTGAACCAACCCACTTGGGGGCGATGAGATGATATCATGGCCGGTTTGCCGGCTGGCCACAGCCTACCTCACGAGAAACTTAAACTTGTTGTGTGGCCCTGAGGGTGGTGTGCAAATCGCAGGATGCCACGTCTCAGAGCCTCTATCAGATGGCCTCCTACACTCTGCTGTGGTGTTTCTTGTTCTGTAGAAGCCTGGGAAAGTGGGCAACTTCAATCCTGATGAGGTAGCAGGCCCCTCAGGATTCAGATTTGAAAACCCTGCACCCCCATTGTCTTCTTCCTAAGTATTGAATTCTTGGGCTATTATATGTCTGTTTCTCCCAACTGCCCTGGTGTAAAACAGAAGAAAAGAGTGACCTAGGGCACCTGGGTGGCTCAGTCAGTGAAGTGACTTAGGCTCAGGTCTTGATCTCAGGGTCCTGGGAGTTGGAGTCCATACGACCTCCTTGCTCAGCAGGGCTTCTGCTTACCTGCTCTGCCGCTCTCCCCAGCTCCTGCATGCTTTTTCTCAAAAATAAACTTAAAAAAAATCTTAAAGAGAGAGATAGAAAGATAGAGATAGAGAGAGAGAGAGCACAAACCTAAATTTGAGTAGTGGGGGAGCGGAGGAGGGATGCTTCAAACCAACAACTTCGAGTAAGGGTTGCTGCTCCTTTGCTTTGAAATTCAGCATAAATTCCAGCACAGAACCAAGACTGAGGGAAAACTCTAACAGGTGCCTGAGACGTTTTGCCCTTTGCAAAGAAATGTAGGAGATAAATTGCCAGCCCTTTTATGATCTTTTCCACTCAGGGTAAATTTCTTCCCTAGATGGTCTACATTTAAAAGCAAATGTCTCTTTGTTTTTAGATTTCTAAGTAAACATTTTTTTTAAACCATCTTGAATAAATGTACCCTTTGGCTTTTTTTCTTTTTTCTTTTTTCTCTTTCCTCCCTTCTTTCCTTCCTTCCTTCCTTTATAAAGCACCAGCACTATACGATGGGCTGACCCAAGTCCCACAAGCATACCTAGTATCTGATACGAAGATAAATGAGAGAATTTCCCTAAATCTTTTCATCATGTAAAGCCCATAAATCACGAATTTCCCCAGAGCCTCTTTTCTACCCCTTCATGTCTATCTTCTTCATCCATTTTCAAGTTTTACCTCTTCTTCTTCTTTTTTTTTTTTTTTAAATCAGGAGGTAGTTTCTTTCCCACACATTGGATCAGCATGGCCTCGTCACTTGTTCTGGCCAATAACTGTGAGACATGGAACCAGTTCTGGGCCAGGGGCCTCGGGAGGTTTGGTGTACTTCAGCTCTCTGGCTCCTGGAACCTTGCCCAGCTGCTCTGTGACCAAGGGTGGGCTAATTTGCTAGGTAATGGGAGATCACATGGAGTAAAGAGCATTTATCTCACCTGAGGCCATCCTAGAAGAACCAGGCCCCAGCCAACCTGGCAGCCATCACAGAAACATCAATGAGCTTAGTTAAGATCAGAAGAAGGTCCCCTTTGTCTACAGTTGAGCACAGTGCCAACTGTCTACATGTTTGCTGCTTTGAACCACTATGATTTTTGTAGTTTGTTACATGGAAAAAGTAACTGATTATGAGTTACTATGTGTCAGCTAGGTTTAGCCACCCTACCCAAAAAGCTGGTCAGAAGTTATTCTAGATGTTTCTGTGAAGATATTTTTTAATGAGACTATCATTTAAATCAGTAGACTTGGAACAAATCAGATTATCTTCCCTAATGTGGCAGGCCCTTATTGAGTCATATGAAGGCCTTAATTAAAGAAATAATAATGACTGATCTTACCAAGCAAGAGAGAGTAGAATTCTATCAGCTAACTGACTTTAAACTTTTAACTGCAATTTCCTTAAGTCTTCAGCCTGCTCTCTACTGGGTGGATTTTGGACTTGCTAAGCCTCCACAATTGCATGGATCAAATTCTTAAAATAAATCTATCTCTCTGTCTCTCTCTTTTATCTATCTCTCTGTCTCCCTTTCTGTCTCTGTCTCTCTCCACACACACACACACACACACACACACACACACACACACACAGAGTTGGCTTTGTTTCTTTGGAGAATCCTGGCTAATACACTTATTTACCGACTAATCTTTACTTTTAGTATTATTACTTTTTTAAAATAAAAAAGGCAGATGGGGTGCCTGGGTGGCTTGGCTGGTTAAACACTCGGGTCATGATCCCAGAGTGCTAGGACAGAGCCCAGTGTAGGGCTCCCTCCTCAGAGGGGAGTCTGCTTCTCTCTCTGCCCCTTCCCCTACTCCCCTGTCTCTCTCTGTCTCTTTCTCTCTCTCCCTCACTCTCTCTCTCTCTCTCTCTCTGAAATAAATAAATAAATATCTTAAAAAAAAGAGAGAGAGAAAAAAAAAGTAGAGAAAAGCACTGGACTGATTTTATGCCCAACTTCTCTTTCTCCCACCCTTCAACCACCTGACCTGTAGTTTAGTATCAAAGGGATCAGGAAAATAGTGTTGCGCATGGTAAATATTGATTACTTCCCCTTTCTTCTCAAAGCCCAAAGTGGCAGAGGAGAGATAGGCAGCATCAAATCATGGATATAAAATGATCATTCCAGTTCACTTTTCACGCTTTTTTTTTTTTTTTTTTTGACAGAGAGAGACCAAGCACAAACATAAGTAGGGGGAGTACAGACAGAGGGAAAGGGAGAAGCAGGCTCCGCTCTGAGAAAGGAGCCTGATGTGGGGCTCGATTCCAGGACCCTGGGATCATGACCTGAACTGAAGGCAGATGGTTAACCGACAGCCATCCAGGTGCCCCTATTGTTCAGGCTCTTGACCTGAAAATTTTGCCCATTAAAATGAAATTCTTATTCACCTAAGAATGTTATATTGTATAATGATTACATTCTATAAGGACTGTCCTTTATTTTCGTTAGCTTCACACAATCTTCAATTAAAATTCTGCATCCTATAACAGGTCATATTGAAATACTTTGCATAGTCAGCTATGAAAAAGAAATAATTGTAGGCATACATGTGTACCCTCTGTTAGACCTTCTGTTCAACCCCCCCGCACACATCTTGGTGAAAGGTTTATCCTTAGTAGAAGATAGGTTTCATTCTTGTTTCAAATAGGTCTCTTACACATTGTCCCTCTGTGTGAGTGTGTGTGCCCTTGCCTTCCCAATTCTGTTTTTGCTTTTTTTCTGGTTTTATGTTTGTTTGTTTGTTTCTTTTTTAAAATTTTTATTTATTTTTTTAATGTTAGTCACCATACAGTACATCACTTTTTTAATTAATTTTTAATTTTTAATTCACATATAATGTATTATTAGCCCCAGGGGTACAGCTCAGTGAATACATCATTAGTTTTTGATGTCATGTTCCATGATTCATTGTGTATAACACCCAGTGCTCCATGCAACACGTACCCCTCCTTAATACCCATCACTGGGCTCACCACCCACCAAAACCCTCAGTTTGATTCCCAGAGTTCATAGTCTCTCATAGGTCATCTCCCCCTCTGACTATACCCCCCTTCATTTTCCCCTTTCTTCTCTCTCTGTTTTTTTTTTTAATTTTTTATTTTTTTTATAAACATATAATATATTTTTATCCCCAGGGGTACAGGTCTGTGAATTGCCAGGTTTACACACTTCACAGCACTCACCATAGCACATACCCTCCCCGATGTCCATAACTTCACCCCCTTTTCCCAACCCCCCTCCCCCAGCAACCCTCAGTTTGTTTTGTGAGATTAAGAGTCACTTATGGTTTGTCTCTCTCCCAATTGTTTGTTTCTTTTTTAAGATTTATTTATTTATTTGAGAGAGAGAGACAGTGAGAGTGCATGTATGAGTGGAGAGAGGGGCAGAGGGAGAGAATGTTCAAGCGGACTCCCCACTGAATGTGGAGCCCAATGCAGGGCTTGATCTCATGACCTTGAGATCAGCACCTGAGCTGAAACAAAGAAATGGATGCTGAACCGACTGTGCCACCCAGGTGCCCCACTTTTTTCCCCAATTCTTGAAATGCGTATCCACTATAGAACAATGCAGTAAACTGACACATGAGGTAAACATTTCAAGGAGAAAAAGCAGAATTCCTTCGTTCTGCAAGAGAATGGAAGAATAAACTGGGATGTCAGAACATTCTGAAGTCCTCACAGGGGTTCTAGAGAGTTCAGGCAGTCGGCCTTGAGCTTCAGTCTGCTCAGCCTCAGCCTATGTTAGGTACCACTGGGTGTCTGCAGAGCGGGCAGTGGGGCAGCGTGGGTGGGCAGCCTTCTACTTCCCCAGAAGGGTCAGATGGCCTGACCTTGCAGAAGCCTCAGAGATTCTTCAGTGACCAGATGAGTTTAGCAGCTAACAATAGGGAACTAGCAGTCTGGGTGAGACAAGGTTAGTTACAGGACAATCTAGGATACAAACTTCTATTTTCATATGACCCATAGCTAATTCCATACATTTTCACTTGTCTAAAGTCAATAGTAAAAATGATACTGAAAAAGTTTAATAACAAAAAATATATTTTTCCCCTACTTTGGGTTATTATAACAATTGTCACATACTGTGTGCTTTTCTAAACTGTTGCCTGGATATTCAGAAGAGACTTTTGAATTTGATCTGTATATTTAAAAATTGTCTCAAATATTTTCAGGTTAAGTATTGTTTGAGACAGGGGCTTTGTGCCTAACCTCTAAAGTTGTATGTGATTGTGTCAATCCTGGAGATAGGTTAACTTAACAAGGGAAATGACTGTTGTTTCCATCATTTGATTTCCTCTCTCTTTTGGTTTGTATACAGATGAGCTTAATATATTTATGCTTCTTTACAAAAACTACTTAAGTTTTTTAAAGTGCCAGTGTTTTGGCATTCCTTTCTCTGATGCATTTCAAGTGAAAAGAAGCAAAATTCCTCCTAAGGACTCACTTCCACATTAATTGGAGGATAATGGAAATGCTGCCTGGAAGCTCCAAACCCGTTTTAGGGAGTGTGACAGTGTGCAGGTAAAAATCTGCACCTAGGGTTCACTTCTATCACCAAAAAGTACAAACCTTTTTCCCCTGGGACTATTTTAGATATCTGAAAAGGAAATAATGTGAAAAGTTTTTTTCTGTCCCCTCTTCTACCCTAAGAAATATCTCAAGAAAGCCCATGTAGACACAGTTGCCAGGGTCATTGCAAATAGCATGTAGGGGCGGAGTGAGCCCCTAGATACAAGCCTAGATTTCACTTTCTGGCTTCACCTTGTCCTTCCTTTGAATTTGAATGTTTCAGTGGAGTCATTTATCACCTCTAAAACCATCCTCAGCTGTGCAATAAGACAGACACTTTACTGCAGGGGTAGTGGGAGAGCGAAAGATGCACCTAAGATAGGTGATCTGTTAATAATATTATTTTATTGGTGCACCTGGGTGGCTTAGTCAGTTAAGTGTCTGCCTTCAAGTCAGGCCATGATCTCAGCATTCTGGGATCAAGTCTGGCATCGAGCTCCCTGCTCATCAGAGAGCCTACTTCTCCCTTTGCAGCTCCCTCTGCTTGTGCTCTCTCTCTGTCAAGTAAGTAAATAAAATCTTTTAAAAATATTATTATTTTATCATAGTGAAAGTGTCATTACTCTTTATAAAAAAGTAGAACAATTTGCATAAAAACAAATTGTCTAGGTAACTGATGTTGGTAGCTTCAAGCATTGTCTAAGATTTTTAAGAAGTGGGGCGCCTTTGGGATTTTTTTGCAGATATAGGGCCTCCCAAGTCTGATTTCACTGCATGACCTGGGGAGGAACACCTGACAAAGGTGTCTTACCACAAGTTTGGGAAAGTAATCCATCCAACTCTCTTTCTTGTGGCAAACACAATCAGACTTTATCATAATTTGAGACACATGTATTAATTTTTAACTTCACAGCTACCATTCTATCTGGTCATTCTGAAAATCTTCTGAGTGTTTTCCAGAAAAAAAAAACCACAAACATTTAGAAGATCTCTCATCTACCAATCTACAAATCTGGATCATATCATACTTATTCCCTTTGCCCACGTATGTCATCATAGTCACAGTTCTGAAATTCTACAGGTTTTTAGCTAGTGCTCAAACTTTGCATTGTGGAAGGGGTTTCTCTTGCTTGTGTAACATGAATGTTTTAACTTTAATTCATTTAGTTACTTGGCTAACTCAGATCTTACGTTGCCAAATTTCATAAGAAATCAAAATTGTTGTTTTGCATCATTTGTTTCAAGTGTTTACAATGTGCAATACTTTTTAAAGGGTGCATAAGAGATAAGTGGAAATCCTTGCTCAATATAGAATTTTTGAAGTTATTTAAACCGATACATTGTTGCAGGTAAGTATTACTCTTGTTAAATATAGTATTACTGGTTAGAAAGCCAAATGAAAATGTATGTCATTGAGGTTTTACAACTTAAAATTCTCTCAGTGGGCAGAGAGCTGGCTGTGGAAAGGGCAAATTTCTTTGGATAAGACAGGTTGAGGCCAAGTCAAAGAGAGGTCATCGATGACTTGTGGTTAAACCAGCTTCCATGGGGCACCTGGGTGGCTCAGTGGGTTAAGCCTCTGCCTTCAACTCCGGTCATGATCCCGTGGTCCTGGAATCGAGCCGCGCATTGGGCTCTCTGCTCAGCAGGGAGCCTGCGTCCCTTCCTCTCTCTCTGCCTGCCTCTCTGACTACTTGTGATCTCTCTCTGTCAAATAAATAATTAAAAATCTGTATTTAAAAAAAAAAAAAAAAGCTTCCATGAATGAATGGAAGAGAAGCTGTTTCAATGAGGAAGTAACTATGTGATAGACTGCATTGTGCCTTCTCCCCAAATTCGAACGTGACTGTATTTGGAGATAGAGACTTAAAGGAAGTAATTAGGTTCGGTTGAAGCCATAAGGGTGGAATCCTTTTTTTTTTTTTTTTTTAAGACTTTTGTTTATTTATTTGACAGACAGAATTCACAAGTAGGCAGAGAGGCAGGCAGAGAGAGAGAGGAGGAAGCAGGCTCCCTGCTAAGCAGAGGGCCTGATGTGGGGCTCCATCCCAGGACCCTGGGATCACGACCTGAGCCGAAGGCAGAGGCTTTAACCCACGGAGCCACCCAGGCGCCCCCATAAGGGTGGAATCCTAATACAACAGGACTGCTAACTTTGTAGAAAAGAGAAAAACAAGAGACATGAGGCATGCACACTGTGGAAAGGCCACATGAGGCCACAGCAGGAAGGTGGCCTCTGCAAGTCACAGAAAGAGGCCTCACCTGAGATCAGTCCTATGGGCACCTTCATCTGGGACTTCAAGCCCTCCGAACTGGAAGGAAAGAATTTTTTTGTTGTGTAAACCACACAGGCTGTAGCATTTTTGTCACAGCAGGGCCAGCCGGGTAATACAGAAAGTGAGCAAAGGAATTTTGTTTGAAGAAGATTGACCAAAGGGGAAGAGAAAAATATGGTAGCCGGAAGTTCTCAGTTTAGCAAAGATGTTATATTAGGTTGTAAATTACTTTTGAAAGTA
Organism: Mustela nigripes; assembly: GCF_022355385.1. Taxonomy (NCBI): domain Eukaryota; kingdom Metazoa; phylum Chordata; class Mammalia; order Carnivora; family Mustelidae; genus Mustela; species Mustela nigripes. The sequence continues at coordinate 84,168,129 of NC_081563.1, read as the reverse complement.
ACTGTTCGTTTTAATTCTAGTAGTTCCCTATTGATGCTATAATAAATGACCCCAAACCTAGTGGATACACTTGGTACTCTTTCAAGCCCTCACAGTGCCATGGGTCACAAACCCATCAGAATTTGGGTCAGCTGATCCTCTCAGCTGAGGGGCTTGCAGAGACAAAATCAAAGTGTCTGTAGGACTATGTTGCAAGGATTTGTATCCAATATCCTTCAGGTTTTTGGCAGAATTCAATTCCTGTGGCTCTAGGGCTCCATTCTCTGTTTCCTTCCTGGCTGTCAGCTGGGCGTCTCTCAGCTCTTCAGGCATCTGCCTTTCCGTCATGTTTTCCCTCTTATCTTCAAGCCAGTAAAGACGCATCAAGTGTTTCTCATGCTTCAGATCTTTCTGATTTTCCCTTTTTGCTTCATATCTCCTGCTTTTAAGAGCTCATATATTTAGATTTGGCCCATCTGATTGATCCAGAATAACCTGCCTATTTTAAACTCTGGAACCCTAATTGCATCTGCGAAGTTTTTTTTGTTGTTATTTGTTTTTGTTTTTGCCACGTACCTTCCATAATCACAGGTTCCAGGGATTAGAGTCTATGGATCAATTGGGGAGCATTGTGTCTATCACGTTTATGTATTAAAAGGAAAGAGCTCCAGGATATAAATTTAGCTGGGAAGAGAAAGCCAGTCAAGCAATCCAAAGTACTTGAGAGAAGAAAGGATCCAAAATGGAGGTGGGATGATTGGCCTGGATAAAGGATATTTAGAGCAGTCATGTCATTTGATGGTGGCAGGCATTGAGGTAGTTCATTCTTATTAGCCTTGATTTTGTTTTAATATAGTATGAAACAAGGTAATTACCTGAAAGCCAGTAGACTGTTCAGGTACATGGACAATATTTGATGAGTAAAGGAATGGTCTTCAAACCATCCCTATGTCAATACTGCTCTTTGTGTCCCTCTCCTGATCACAGGCTTTTTTATCCCCAGGTCTCTTATTTAGGATAGTAAAGACATTGCTTTTGTGTTCTAAGCAATTACTATTCAAATCCAGTCTCATAATTATTTGCTCTGTAGAATATTGTCAGATATATTCAGTATTAGTCGAGAAAACATAACTTTTATTAAATACTGTGTGTTGGAAGGGCTGAGTGAAGGGTAAGATAAGACAGAGATCAGGAGCAGCAGATGTCTCAAGCAAAGTTAATGGCATGGGGCAGGTGGTGTTACTAGTTCACAGGACCCAGAGCTGGTATATTTGAAACCAGTTATGGAATGTGATGAAGATGGATCTATGCTTGGATCTTGAAAGAGAAGCCCTGTGGTTGATGTCTGATCACTCAAGAGAGAGGTGGACTAGTGGAGTAAGGATCATGGGCAAGTGACTAACCAACCATTATTGCTGGGACCATCAAGTGCATCAAGGGTGGCTATTTGACCAAAGTCTAGGTCAGGAAGGAGTGAAGCCACTTCCTGAGACTCAACGACAAGCAGTGAAGGATACAGAGATAAGAAAATCTTCCCTTTTCTCCATGTTCTTCATGTCCCATGGTATCTCGTATCCACAGAACATAAATAGAAGCCAGCTTTCAAGGGAGCCCGGGAAATCACTGTTACTGAGAAGGAAGGAAAAGATACAAGTCTTAGAGACAAAAGGTAAAATCATTGACATCTAAGTACCTTAATTAGGGATACATTTAATCCAGAAAGCCAATTGCTATTAATATTCTTTTTGCATGGAATTTATAACTTTGTTTAATATACTTGCTTAACTCAATCCTGAGGACATTTTCTATTTCTGTATGCTGGTGTGGGGTTATGGAGATTTTAGTGAAGATTAAATATGATAATTATGTAAAGTATCTTGTACAAGGCCTTTATTGAATAAGAATTCAATAAAGCTTATTCTTTCACTTTTCACAGACATGTATTTTCCATGTTCACTATATTATCTTCAAATTATTCCTGAAATTTCACCATCTGACATTTACTTTATTAACATTTAGAAGAAATCATCAGGTTCTTTATTACGTTACCTTTAGTTCAATCATGACCCCACTCAGAGGACATCTTTTTCTGTGAAACAGAGAGCCCCTACTTCATGGTCCCCATCATGCTGAAAAGATAGGAATCTGCTTCTATGTCACCTATTTCAATAATTCCCTGTGTATTAAAATGTTAGTAGCATAATAAAGAATGGTCAGTTTTCTCATTTGTATTCTTCCCTTCAAAAATTCATGCAATCCCTGTTTACATAATATACATTATTACATCACACAGGGTAAAAACATTTTTATTGTGATTAACTGCAAAGTAGTCCCTAAATATTTTTACTTTTCATGAATTGGCTTCCTTACAAAAACAAACTAGACACCAGTGTTCTAGAATATCTTAGATTACAACAGACTCCTTTCACAGGAGTGAGGAATGAAGAAGAAATGTCCAAAAAATATGGAATTTGTAAAATATAATATGGTTCCAGTGGTAACTTTTTACAAAATCTTGTTGTGTGTGAGAAAAGTATATGCTATCTTATCATAGAACAAATCCTGGACTGGAAATGAAGAGATTTAAAGAGAAATTTTGGCCAGGGAGAATGTTTTGGTACAAGTAGGCTAAAAAACTTTCAGGAATGGAGACACCTGGTTTAAGTTGTTTTCAGAGTGGTGCAGTGATGTAAAAACTCCAACTTGCATTCAAAAGTTATTCCTATGTGTAGATGTCTTCTAGTGAATTATTTCTTTACCATTTTTATTGGCAATAAAATTCAAGGGGCTGTGTTCCATACTGGGCCAGCTAGGGGTAGAAAGAGGCAAACAGATGCTGGACAGGAGACAGATGAGATCAAAAGAGACAAAGAGGAAAGTTTACTAAAAAGTGAGACCCTCAAAATGGAAGCCTTTGAATTATACTTACAAGAGTGGCAGACTAAATAGATTCAGATCAAATCTGTTGCCAAGAGCAATTAAAAAAAATCTAATTTTTCAAAATAGATTTGAAGATGTAGGAAGAACATCAATGTGGTGGAGAGCTACAGGCTATGCCCCAACAGTGAAGGAGGGCATGGGAGCCATGCCCTGAAATGGGGCTACTTTGTTCCTTCTGGTAATGGCCAATATGAAAAGTAGCAACTGAAAGGTTGGGGACATCTTTAGACCAACTGACAGAGCTGAAGGGAAACAAAATGGAGAACAATGCCTGCCAGCAATGGTGATTCTGTAAACATCCCAAGCTTTCAAGTGGAACTCCAAAGTGTTACCTCTCAGAATAAAGCTAACCCAAGAAAAGACTTGTGCATATATTGAGAGAGGTGTGGTTTCCAAGTCTTTCAGTCCTTCCTTGACGAAAATAATCAGAGGTTGTTAATATCCCTTGACTTGATATTGCTCATAAGCAGAAGTCCACATCTTTTCCAGGGAAAGATAGCACGGTTCAAATCCTCAAATCATCTGTACATTATCATAAGCAGTGTCCAGCTCTCGATGAAAACTACCATGCATGGACTTGACCTACAACAAAGTAAAACAATAACCTGTTGAAACAGATACACCACAGAGATCAGGAATATGAAATAAAGTCAGAGACCTTAAAACAAATAAAACTAACATGTGAAGGAAATTAAAGAAAAATATCTCAATTTTGCCAAAGTTTAAATTATAAAAAGAAGAAAGTTGAAATTCTAGAACTAAAAAAATATAATAACTAAAATTACAAATCAGTGTATGAGTAGAATGACAAACTTGATAGAAGTAAAATAAAAGTTAGTTGGATGGCAAATATAGCAGGAAAAAAAATACTCTCACTCTCTTATAAAAGGAGGTAATTTGGGGGGCACCTGGGTGTCCCATTCATTTAAACATCCAACTCTTGATTTCAGCTCAGGTCATGATCTCAGGATCATGAGATTGAGCCCTGCATCAGGCTCCATCCTGGGTGTGGAGCCTGCTTGAGATTCTCTCTCTCCCTCTCCCTCTGCCCCTTACTTCTGACCCATGTTCACTCTCTCTATATATATAACTCTCGAAGAAAAAAAAAAAGAAAGAAAGAAAAAGAAAAGAAAGGAGATAATTTATTAAGTGCATGTAGACATATGAGATATGGTTATCACTTCTTATATACATTTAATTTGGGGTTCCAGAAGGAGATGAAAGAGAGAAAAAATATAGCAGAAGTAGTACTGAAGAGGATGATGGCTGAGAAATTTTTTAAAAATGGTGAAATCTTCAAGTGTCAGATTGATAAAGCATTATAAAGCAAGACAAATGCAAAGAAAATCCCAGGTAGACAGAAAATTAAGATTGATGAAGATCAAAGGTAAAGAAAAAAAGATGTAACAGCAGCTGGAGAAAAATGATCCTACCTTCAATGGAGCCACAATTTGAATACTGGTTATCTTCCTAATACCATGTTGCTTCTATTTTACTAAAGGAAAGTAAATTCCAACTTGGGATTCTGTATCTAGCGGAAAGTATTATTTAAAAGTGGACCATGCTGAGTGAAATAAGTCAAGCAGAGAAAGTCAATTATCCTATGGTTTCACTTATTTGTGGAGCATAACAAATAGCATGGAGGACAAGGGGAGATGGAGAGGAGAAGGGAGTTGAGGGAAATTGGAAGGGGAGGTGAACCATGAGAGACTATGGACTCTGAAAAACAATCTGAGGGTTTTGAAGGGGTGGGGGGTGGGAGGTTGGGGGATCCAGGTGGTGGATATTGGCGAGGGCACGGATTGCATGGAACACTGGGTGTGGTGCAAAAATAATGAATACTGTTACGCTGAAAAAATAAAAAATAAAAAGATATTAACAATAAAGGGAAGGTGGGCATGAAGTATATGGGGGAAAAAATAAAATTCAAAAAATGGACCAAATTAAACCCTGAGATAAACTAAAACAGAAATGATGTGTTAAACACACAGTCTCACTGAAGGTGTTCTTAAGAACATGATACAAGGTAAAAGCTAAGACAGGGAGAGTAAAGGCATGTGGATTAATTTAAATGAAACTGTTGTTTTGGGGGTGCCTGGGTGGCTCAGTGGGTTAAAGCCTCTGCCTTCTGCTCAGGTCGTGATCCCAGGGTCCTGGAATTGAGCTCCACATTGGGCTTTCTGCTCAGCGGGGAGCCTGCTTCCCTTTCTCTCTCTCTCTGCCTGCCTCTCTGCCTACTTGTGATCTCTATCTGTCAAATAAATAAATAAAATCTTTAAAATAATAAAAATAAAATAAAAAATTAAAACGATACTCTTAAAAAAAAAGAAACTGTCGTTTCGATAATAATAAACAATAACATAATAACACATAGCGTATATGTGAGGATGTGTTTACTCCAAATTAAAATGTATTAAGATCCTTGCTCTGTATAAATGTGGCAGAAGTACTAATGTATGATAGACTTTAATGAGTAATAATAAATATGGTAATCAATTTGTAGGAAAATATTTTTAAAATAATGTATGTAATTACTAATAGCCCTAACAAACTAATAAGAGCAATGTGGAATAACACCAAAACACATCAGCAATTTCAAAAATGCAATAAAGTACAAGGGAACATGAAAAGCTGGTGAATAGGAACCATATGGAAAGATCACAGTTTCATCTCAAATATGTCCATAATAGCATTAAGTAAAGCAACTAAAAACTCCCATCATAAAAAGAAAACAAAAACAAACCATAAAACCACACAAGGACTGTCAGATTGGATGTTAAAAAGAAAGAAGAAACGGTTGCTTTGGTGGCTCAGTAGGTCAGGCCTCTTGCCTTCAGCTTGGGTCATGGTCTCAGGGTCCTGCCATCAAGCCCCAAATTGGGCTCTCTGCTCAGAGGGGAGCCTACTCCCTCTCTCTCTGCCTGCCTCTTTGCCTACTTATGATCTCTCTCTCTCTCTCTCTGTCAAATAAATAAATAAAAGATCTTTTAAAAAAAGAAAAGAAAGAAGATAAAGAGAATCAACTCACATGAACCTTGCAAACATCATGGCTTACATGTAAGGATTAAGAAATATTGGATGGGGGCACCTGGGTGGCTCAGTGGGTTAAGCCTCTGCCTTCAGCTCAGGTCATGATCTCAGGGTCCTGGGATCTAGCCCCATACTGGGGTCTCTGCTCAGCGGGGAGCCTGCTTACCCCTTTCTCTCTGCCTGTCTCTCTGCCTACTTGTGATCTCTCTCTCTATCAAGTAAATAAATAAAATCATTAAAAAAAAAAAAGAAATATTGGATGGGTTAACAGTAAAACTACACTGTACAATCACAGAAAGAAAGCTGGATGGCTGTATTTATGAGGCAAGAATCCTGTAATGCAAAAGTCATTACAAGAGATAAAATGGATAAGATTTATTTTTCTTTTTTTTTTTAAAGGTTTTTATTTATTTGACAGACAGAGATCACAAATAGGCAGAGAGGCAGATAGAGAGAGAGGGATGTAGGCTCCCTGCTGAGCAGAGAGCCCGATGTGGGGCTCGATCCCAGGACCCTGGGACCATGACCTGAACCGAAAGCAGAGGCTTTAACCCACTGAGCCACCCAGGTGCCCCAGATAAAATTTATTTTTATACATAAAAATTAATCCTGACAAAATTTCCATTTTCCAAGACTATATGAGTTCAAAATTTGCATATGTCTAATTAGTCCAGTCTCAAAATGTATAAAGCAAAAATTTACAGAAGTAAAACAAAACTACAACTATAATGAGGAAATTTCAACATACCTTCAGAGATCTGCAGGCAAAAAGTCAATGAGAATATAGATTGCAACAAAATGATCATAAAACATGGCCTAATTAACATATGTAGAGTTATGTCTCCAAATGTATATCAAGTATTTATAAAATTGATAATTTCCTGAATCATAATGCAAAACTAAACAAATCTCAAAGATTAAAATTATACAATTAATATTCTTTGAACAACTAAAGAAAAAAGAAAGCAAGAAACCATTTTAACAGTTACCTAGAAAATTCTAAATGTTTGGAGTGAGGCAGAAGTCTAAGAAATCATAACAGAAATTATAAAATATTTACAACTTTAAAAAAGTAATTACAACTAAATTATAAAAAAAAGCTGTCAAACATAATGTGGCTTAAGTTGTATTTATATACATACATTATAAAAGAAAAAGACCGAGAAGATCTATCTTGACAACTTAGAATAAGACAGTAAAACTCATAAATAGTACAATTAAAAAAAATATTAAGAGCAAAATTTAATGTAATAGAAAACCATTATGTCTTATAGAGATTTTATAGTGTCAAAAACCTGATTAAGTCCTGAAAGAAAAAAAAGAGAAAAAGAATATGTAACATCAGAAATGAAAAAGCGGATGTCCCAATAGTCACACAGGTATTAAAATATCCTTTGGTGATATATTATACTTTATACACAGAATTTGAAAATTTATCTAAAATGATCAAAGATAGGGACAGCTGGCTGGTTCAGTTGGTAGAGCACACAAACATTGGTATCAGGGTGGTGAGATCAAGCCCCATGTTAGGAATAGAGTTTATGTAAAAAAAATAATAAAATAATCAGAGACAATGTCAATTTATCAAAACTGACATAAGAAGAAATAGAAAATTGGAATAGTCTTATATCCATGAAAGAATTTGAGTTCATGGTTTAAAACCTGCTAACAAAAAATAATCATGGGCAAATGGCTTCAACTGTTAATTCCCCCAATATTTAGGAAAGAAATACCCTCAGGACAGAAGACTGTCTCTCATTCTCAGTGTGTCTTTAGCTCATTAATATCAGTTATTTATTTTATATGTTTGGAAACTTGAAGTATATTTTTCCATAAAAACAAAATGGTTAAGTTCAGTGAACACTAAGGATGCCCCTGAGTGCTAGGGAAGCATGGAGGGGCATGGAGAAAAAAAACCTTGGTGAATCATTGAATATTTGAAGGAAAATTATATTGGTACATTCCCTTGGGGGGTGGGGGAAGATGCTCAGAACTCCAGTTTTTTCTGCCAGACAGATAGGAAATATCTACATATATGCAGTAACAATAATTGGATATGGGGTTTTACATCAGTTTCAATAGTGAGGACTGTCTGTGTAAACAAACAAACCCCCAAATATCAGTGGTTTAATTAAAAAAAAAAAGTTTATTTTTCATCATGCAAAGTAACTAAAGAAACTTGTGTTTTCTGCAGAAGTTTCCTTTCAAGGAGTGGTCTGGGAATCTTTTTTTGTGTCTGCACAACCTCAGTGTGCAACTTTTAGAATCACTCCAGCAAAGTTGGAGAGCATGGGGAGTTGCTCAGAGTTGGTGTAGGATTGACTAGGAGAGGACACATACCCCGGAACTGATCACATGGCTCACCACAGCAGACCCCTGGGAAACATGAGGAAATACATCAATGTTTCCTTCCACTTTTCTTCATTACCTTCATGTCTGCTGTTACTAGGCTCAGAGCACTTTAGACTTCCCTGTATTAGCCAGTAGAAGTTGGGTTATACAGAAGACAGTGGAAATTCCAAAGTTAGTGAACCTCTAAGTGCCTGCCTATAGAGCAGAGTTCTGTAATTATCCCAATCATATTGCCATGTAGTACATATATGTCTGCATATGTTATGTTATAAAAATTACCGCGTAGTAGAGGTTCCTGGGTGGCTCAATTGAACTCAGTGTCTGCTCTCAGCTCAGGTCATGATCCTAGCATCCTGGAATTGAGCCCCAAATCAGCCTTCCTACTCACAGGGGAGTTTGCCTCTCCCACCTTCTCTGTCCCTCCCCTTGCTTGTGCTCTCTTTCTCTCGGTCTCAAATAAATAAGTAAAATCTTCAAAAACTTCTGGTACAGTGAAAAAAAATTTAAGAAAACAGAAGTCTTTAGGAACATAAGAAATTTAATACATATCAATCACTGGACATCACTAGATTGTTCTTCACAGTTTGGTTGAAAAAACTGTATCTTTAAAAGAGAACTATTAACTGAAAAAAAAATCTAGCAGTGATATAATCTATTTAGAGTCTATTTATTTCATGTTCATAATGAGATGTCTGGATGTCTATGGTCTCTCATTATTGCCAGGAATTTGTTCACTTCTAGTGTCAGAAAAACCAAATATTTATTTCAAACTGTGTAAAGTCCAATTTCATGGCATTGTAGACTCTTAGAGACTTAAAGACAGACGAACTGATTTTTTTTTTCCTAAAGGTGGTAGTCTCAAGGAAATTTGAGAAATAAAGTTACAACAAGGACCTCTCCTTCTATAAGAGAACAGAGAGCTTTACACAGCAGGGACCACAAAGTGGCCTGTGATGAACTCCTGAAATTAGATATGGATCAGTTTGGGATGCAGGAAGAATATGGACTGTTGAGAAAACTAATTAAGAAACTGAGTGCTGTAACTCTATAGGAAACAACTGAGAATACTCCCATACCCTAATTCTGAGAGACATATTTTTTTCTCCTTTATTTAAAATGTCCATTCCTCAGTAATGGAAGAATTAACAAAGAAAATCATGTTTCTTCTTGTCTAAGTTTTTTCATAGAAAATTATATTTTAAAAATCATATACATTTTTTAATGTGTGGGCATAATTATATTTAAGAAAATTAAAATACCATAAATAACATGTCATTGATTTATGAACTAACCTTATTTAATGTGGTGAGTATACATAAAGGACCTACTATGCTTTAGCCTTATTCTAGGCTATAAGTAATGCTTCTGAAGCTTTGGAAAGAAATATGAACTATTTGAGAGTCATCTAAACTCTTGGGTTCACCCTTTGCTGTCTTTAATTGAAATAGACACCTGAAATGAATGAAGCAGAGTAGGCTCATCATACTATCTTGGAGCATGAAGTCACACGGGTTTTCTAATCACTTGGAAAGCAGAAACAAACTCATAATGGTCTTGTAAATAAGAAAGAGGTCACAGGAAAACAACCAAATTCAGGGTCATTCTCCCAGTGGGTCAGTTAGTTAAGCTTCAGACTCTTGATTTTGCCTCAGGTCATGATCTCAAGGTCATGGGATCCAACCCCTAGTGAGTGGGAATCCTCACTCAGGAGAGTCTACTTGTCTCTCTTCCTCCTCTCTGCCCCTTCCCCCAACTCGTGACATGCAAATGCCTGCTTCCCCCCAAAATAGATGAATAAATAAAATCTTAAAAATAACCCGTAAAACAGGGGCGCCTGGGTGGCTTAGTGGGTTAAGCCACTGCCTTCGGCTCAGGTCATGATCTCGGGGTCCTGGGATTGAGTCCCGCATCGGGCTCTCTGCTCAGCAGGGAGCCTGCTTCCTCCTCTCTCTCTGCCTGCCTCTCTATCTACCTGTGATCTCTCTCTGTCGAATAAATAAATAAAATCTTAAAAAAAAATAACCCGTAAAACAAATTCAGTAAGGGTTATAAAAGTCAATATACTTGGGGGGAAAGACTTTTAAAAACATGAGGAAATATCATATAACTTAAAATGCATAGACTCTAAGTGATTATATGGTTTCCCATTGTGACCAGTGATGAAACCAATAATGATAAATGCATCCATGGTGTTCTGCTATAAATATTTGCACCCCCTGCCCAATAAAATTCTAATTTTTGCTTTATATCACCCCAAATAGAAATATATTTCTATATTATCTCCATCACATCTAAAATGATGAAAATGGCTTCATCTTAACAATAATATTATATATGGATCAATTTCTATGTGTCATTCACTATGCTGTTTAATTGCTATGATGCAGATGCTGCTAGTCCCATTTTACAGATGAGGAGCTAATTCTCACTGAGGTTATGTAGCTTGCCCAGAGCCCTAAAGCTCACAAGTGGTAGAGCAACATGGTTTGTTCTTGGAGGACAGTCTTATGCCTTGGCTGTAAGCTTCCTATGCTTCTTGGTCCATTTCTGCTAGATCCCATATATCTCCTTGCTATAAACTCTTAAGTGTCCTTCAGCCAAGGCTTTTTGACCTCCTTTTTCTTCCATGTCCACTAGCCAACTGTGAGCAGTGATGTCCTATCAGGTCAGGTACACCTGTCTCACAAGCTGAACTTGGTCATTTCCAGTTAGAGCCAAGTTTTTCTATTAAACGGTAGGTATAACCTTAGGGAAATATAAAAGCACAACCATGAGTAAGCTCAATGTGATGTTACTTTCAGCTTCTGTGATAATCAGAATCCTACTGGCCTCAGTTTATCAACTTGTGGAGAACAATTGCAGTAAGAATCTCCACTCTCCGAACACCTTCTGAGCACTGGGCACCCTACCACCATTTTTTCATGTGGTATCTTATTTAATCTCCAAGTTAAGAGTTAAAAGGATCCTCTTCTTACACAAGAAGAAAGTTAGGTTTGTAGAGGTGAATTATTCACCATCACCCAGCTGAAAGTGGGCAAAGGTGGGGGTGGTTTTGGGTCTGTCCACCTTGGAAAATAATAGGGTTTAACACAGGAAGAGATCCTATGGAAACAGTGACTTCATTATACAAACAGATGTTAAATAATCCTTACTGGTTATGGTGAAATGAACACAAAATGGGTGTACATTAAAGAAAATGAGTGCTTATTGGGCAATTTGAAAAAGCTTTCTGATTGTCCTACTGACTTAAAACAAAGCAAAATGAAGAGCATATTGTCTTAATCATGGCCTTTTAATTTTCTGATGCTTTGACATCTGGAGCCTCGCTAACCCTGGAGAGACTGCTCCTCCCTGGACCAAACGATTCCTAGAAATACTAAGTGACTTGCTTCTGAGTACGCTTTCCAGTGTTAACCAACCAATGCAGAGCTCACACCCCTAACCACTTCCTGTGTAGTCTCTTCCACTCCAAGACACTGTCCCTCTTTCTTAACCACCCCAGGGCCTGGTAACAGACAACTAGAGACAGCCTCCATAGTTCAGAGCCTGCTATAATTATTGAAGGTAGGCAATCTGAAAGCTGTTTACCTCGCCTCACACACTCCTTCCCACAGAAACCACAATACAGACTCTTGCCCACACATTTTATCCCTTCTCCCTCCATCTCCTGACTGAACCTGGGCCTCTCTGCAGGGCCCCCCTGTTTGGCCAGCCCCCACCTCTTGGGATCTGGGAATAACAAAACTACCTTTTCAGTGATAATGGTCTCCCGATCTATTGGTCTCATCAGTCTGATAATACAATCAACATTTTAAACACATACTTGAACTTCTCAGAAAGCTTAGTTCTTAGAAATTTCTCTTCTTCCAACATAATGGAAAAAGAAAAAAACAAAAACAAGCCAGCAACAACTTGTCCCGAAGTCGTAATTAAAATCACGATATTAATGGTAATCTTTCTGAAGGGAGTAGGATAGAAAAACAGTTTTAGAAATAGATAATGTAGGGCACCTGGGTGGCTCAGTGGGTTATGCCTCTGCCCTCGGCTCAGGTCATGATCTCAGGGTCCTGGGATCGAGCCCCATACTGGGCTCTCTGCTCAGCAGGGAGCCTGCTTCCCCCTCTCTCTCTGCCTGTCTCTCTGCTTACGTGTGATCTCTCTGTCATATAAGTAAATAAAATCTTTAACAAAAAAAAAAAAAAAGGATCTGAGTAAAATTAAAAAAATAATAATATAGATAATGCCATGACTTTTTTTTTTAAGATTTGCCTTCATAAGTAAGAAATGTATAAATTGTACATCATAAATACATGGATGTTAGATTTTTATCTCTTCAGGTATCATTAGGCCTTGTAAAATTAAGTATTAAAAAAAAACAAAAGTACTCTAAAAGAAGCTTGAATTCTCTTGGGATCTCAGGTTACTTAATGCATGTCTTTAATTAATATTTTTTATAGTTTTAGATTTCAATGTAAATTTAACCATGCGGTATGTAATACTGTACAAAGAGTAGCAACCTGCCTTTCTCTGTGTACAGATTCTTTTTTGTTTTCTAAGGAAAATATTGTTTAGGTGTTTTTACATTCCCACACACAAAATGTTTGTCTTTTCGAGAAATTTAATAAAAGCTAAAATCAATGATACTTAAAAGGTAACCTAAAGTGTGTATGTGTCTTGTGCCGTATTATTAAAATGTTTAACTGTTCTGATGAAGAAACGGTTTGATGCATTTTCTAACATTAGTTTAATAACAATTTCAGTCTGATGGGTCTGTAACAGTGCTAGAACTTGATTGAGTTACACATTGATAAGATTGTATTCATGTCTATCAATCCACAAAAACTAACCAAATCCTGTAATTTCTGCCTTGATTCATTACCTAAATTTTTGCAAATATCATCTTAACCCTTCTAGGAGACTTATTTTATAGGACATCAGTACACACTGAAATCTTTAGAAAAGTAGACAGTACTGGGAGACATCCTAGAGTTTTTATCAAAATGTTTGGGTCAACTAGAATTTATGAAGAGAAATATTTAGCCATTTAATGCTGATTTTCTTTTTAAAAAGTAAGACAACAAAGCTATACTTGCTTATTGGCTGAGAACTTTCTCTCTCTCTCTAGACACATTAGGATTGAGAATCCAAAAAGCTCCGTTTAATGATTCTGTATTGGCTGGCATCCAAAGAAAAATTGCTTCACTTCTAAATATCCATGACATAACTGTATGTCTAATAGGAGGACCTGTAAAGTACCATTTGTTGTTGCATCCGGCAAGTCTGTTCTGTGCCTCCCAGACTGAAATTTGTAATTCATATTTCTTTTGGCCGGCACTTTGGAATGAATGCCCAAAAGGTATATTACTTTTACAAGAAATTCTTGGAAATATGCCGTTGCTTCTTCTTTGAGCACAACCCCTCATTCTGTCTTGGGCCAGACTGTTTGTTAGAGAGGACCCTGTCACTTATCCTGGTAGTTAAAATGTAGAAACAATCTCTCCTTGGACGGATTCTTCCCTTTTTGAAAAATTGCCACAGCAAATTCCCCAGCCTGCCAAGTTGGCAGATTCAAAGCCCAAAGCTGGAGCCCAGCCAGGCACCAATGACGCATTCCAAACCTCTGAGTCAGCATCCAACTCCGTGCCACTCTGTCTTCTGTGAGGAAAGCAGGCCATGCCACAAAAATCGTCGCTAGCCAAATACTCAACTTGTTTCTGAAACTAAAACCACTCTGAGGTGGCAGGTTCATAACCCAGAGGGGAGAATACGAGAAAACTGCCCTTCTGCAAAGTTCTGAGAGTGGGAATGGTTTCTCCTAAAGTTTGGTGGATTTGAGGCTCACTGTTTTTGAGAGAGCGAGAGAGAAGTCTGAATAATTTTTTGGCTGGAGTTGTAAAACACAGGTCCTGACCCCTTGTCGTCATTAAAGATCCCATGGGCTCTTTTGAAAGGACTTAGAGGGATTAACCTTTCTGTTCTGGCTAAATTCCTAATTGGATAATTGCATTCTGCCTCCCTAAATTATCCCTGTAGCTCCAATTGGATATGGAATTTTCACTTCCTGTCATAAAGAGTTGTAGGGTGTTACACCATTTCACCCCAGGGGTGATACCAATTAAGTCGTTAGCGAGGTGAAATCTGTATGTGGGTTGTCTTCCTTTTTCTCTCCTCTTTTCCCACCTCTTTATTTGGAGTTTAAAATGTGTGGGAATCATTCAATCCTGTCGAATGAAAAGGGATGTCAGAAGTTAGTAACAGTGCTTCTTGTTGCATTATTTCTAAGACTAAATAAAGGCAACCAATAATTGATAAGCATGTACGGAGAGCATTATCATTCGAAAGAGAACAAAAGCACCCCACGTCCAATGCCATGGTCCAAACCCAGGGCCAGGACGATAGGAGGAAAGTGACATGAAGTATTTTAAAAGCAAGTTCACAGACTGTGTGTCTTAGGGGTCAAGGTGTGGGCAGCTCTGTAAGCAAGCTTGCCTCTGAGGCTTTGTGGAGAGTCAGCTTGGTATTGAGAGAAACACGTAGGCCCAGGGACAGGGCCAAGGGGAGTTAATGTCTCTCCTGAATACGGATGCAGGCATTAACCATGAGCAGATTACATATGCACTTGATTTGAAAAGTAAAGGTCACACATCAGTCTCCTCAGCTGTATGTATTCACATTGAAAATCATTGTCCATGGAATCACCTTTGAACCTGAAAAGGCACCCCCACCAGCATCTGTGTATTTACCCTGAGGGGAGGGAAAAGTTAATCATCAGCTTATTTGCATTATTTGCTTTTGCACAAATTTGATTTGAAGTCAGTCAAGACAGTCTTCTTAGACCAACTGTATTTATTTTTACTCTTTGTATGGACTAGCAGCATAGATATTTCATGAGAACATAATTATGTTGAGTTTTTAATAAAAATTGTGGATGAATTCCTTAGAAACAGAGACAGAAGAAACTTAGGTGGGATCAGTATAATATCCCCATCCATTGTCTCATGGTCTAGCAAGGTTACATGGAGGACTAAACTTAAGTTGGGGTCCTACCCATGTAGGGAAATAAAAACACCGTGATTTAGCTAAAATACATGTGGACTAGACCTGGATTTGCCTGATCGGAGAGTGAAGAATCTCTCGGCATTTTATCTCACCTATATTACAAATACATTCACATTTCTAGGCAGTACAATGAGAAATAACCAAACGATGGCTATAAACAAAGGGTTTTAATAAGTAATTTTCTGAAAAGTAAGTTACAAAAATGATGTTTCTCTACTATTCGATTCTGTTTGGTTTTGTTTCCTTGGTAGAGACTAAATGGATTCATTTTCAAAATATTAAATGCAAATTGATAGGCATTAGGTTAACTATACCCACCTCCCTAAGGCAATAGATGCCTTCTGATAGGAGCACCTTTAACATGTCCTATTCATCTCAACATCTTTCTTTAATTTGACCTTCCCTCTTTTCCCATTTTTTTGTCTCAGAAAACACAAGAAATATCTTCTGAGAAGGCCACAATCCATCTTTTTGGGCACCTCCCATCTAAGATTTGTCTAAGGATATTCCAAACATAGATACTGAAGCTATAGTCAGAGAAAACCCCTGAGGATTTTTTTTTTTCCCCAAAACTTATTAGAGAAGATGTCATCTGCCCTCTACTGTATACACAATTTTTCCATCTACATAAAACTTTGCATTGTACCATTTAAACATGTATCCTGCTGGATTTATTTATTTATCTGTTTTTGAAGCTGTCTTGTGTATTAGTAGGGTCAAGTATCATGGCCTCTCTAGTTCCTAACCAAAATAGATATTTAAACAATATTTTGATGAACATATTGAACTGGATAGATAGTTTCAAACTAGACAGGCATCTAACCCAAATTTTGCTGTTGTGTCCACCTGAATCACATGCTCTCCATACCATGCATCTAGCTGAGATTAAGACAGTGCATCTAAGGGAGTCTTCATTTATAACCGTCAGTGGCAGATTAGATTTACCTGCATAGTGACTCTCACACCTGATGGCTCTGAGACAAGCATTGCATTTCTCATGGGTCTTGGACCAGTCCGCTAAGGACCTCTCCCACCCATACTCTAGAGACATCAGTTCAGGATCTCAGGCATTACCGGAGTAAATTTGTCTTCCAAAAAGGTAGATGATCCCTCCTGAAATGGGAATTTTAAATTTGCAACACTTCTTTACTTCCCTCCTTTTTTAACCTGGCTTTGAGACAATCAGAATGCAGAAGTTTCACCCATGAATTGATATATGTACCTATTCATGGAGGAAATCTTAGAAAGATAAAAGAAGACATTTATAATTGTGTGTAATTATTGTAAGAAAAAGAAAACAAGACTCCTGGCTGGTTTCATTGGTTAACAATGATAAGGATCCCTCTAGTCTTGCTTGTCCTTTAACTCTCCTTTTCCCAAGGCAAAATATGCTACTTTGATATCAAGACTAAATAGGATGATTACACACACACACACACACACACACACACACACACACACATTTCTCTACTTATTAGTGATCAATCATTACAAATCAGTTTTCTTTAAAAAAAAAAAAAAAGCTTATTCTTGGGGCACCTGGGTGGCTCGGTGGATTAAGTGGCTGCCTTTGGCTCAGGTCATGGTCCCAGGGCTCTAGGATCAAGCCCCAAATTAGACTCCCTGCTTGGCAGGAAGCCGGCTTCTCCCTCTCCCACTCTCCCTGCTTGTGCTCTCTCTGTTTCAAATGAATAAATATAATCTTTTTTAAAAAAAGCTTATTCTCTTATTTTTTATGTTAGAAAAATATATGTATGGTAGAATAGTTGGAGGACAATAAGAGAACAAGAAGAAGTTGACCATTTATTTCCCCCCACTCTTTGAAGATTTGCAGATTACAAAGGCAGCTGGTAGAACTGATTGACAGGTGTCTCTGAAAATACCGTGTGAACCATTTGCTAACAGTGTGTTAGTCAGTAAAGCAGTTGTGTTAAGTATGAAGTATTTAATCTTAAGCACTTCCTCCAAATCGCTCCCTCGAGTGTCCCAATTTATTGCTAGGTCTTTGCATTCTTTATGAATTGGTTCAAGTACCCACTAGAGTCCCAATATTCTATCTGTCTCTCTAACACACATACTCATACACACACACACAAATACACATTCACACACACAAAATGTTGGGTGTGCAGATTATGATTAAAAAAAATCTGTGACACATTGATGCAGCACCAACAAAAATATGTGAGTAGAGTCCAGTGATAGTTATCTTATATTAATTACACAAATATTTAAATCATAATACATGACTACCCAGACTCAGAAACATTAGAAGATATACAAAGAATTGCCATTGCCTGTTCATTCTGCATTCTCTGCCATATTCCTGATAAATACACAAAAACAAGAACTTGGATGTCAAGGCAACTTGTCCTTGATTGACCCAATCTGGGACTGGAGGACAAGGTAATAACAAGATAGACCACCTGCTTTATTGACCACCTGCACTGAAAGGAACACCTGAAAGCACTCATGGGAAAACCATGATTTAAAATATTTCTCCAACATGAATGTCTTCCTAACTGTATTGATATGAGATGAAGATGACTCTGTTTAATTTTAGGCAGCAATGGGGCACCTAATTGATGAAATGCATTACCCATGTAGTGCTATGCAGCACCTTGTCTTTGAATCTACCAGAACAACTGATCTTGTAAAAAAAAATTTCGATCTTGTAAAAATATAAACATTTTATGTCTTTAAAGCATACAAAGTTAAGATTGGAGAACTGTACTGCTATTCAACTACTAGACCTAGAAGTGCCTGGATCCCTCACTCGGTTGCGTGTCCTACACTTGGTTTTGGCTCAGATCACAATCTCAGGGTCATAGGATCGAGCCCCATGTCAGGCTCTGTGCTGCCTCTCCTTGGCCCCTGCCCCCATGTCTCTCTAAGAAAAAACAAACTACTGTAACTGAAGTACCATTTCACGTGAAGTCGAGGCTTATGAGGAAGTCTCTAAAATCATAAAAAAGCCAGTGAAGCTAAATCAATAAGCAACTGAGATAAAACATCCTGCATTCACTTCACATTAAGCAATTAAAATAATTTGAAGTATGCACATGTATTCCCTGTTACTGGATAGTACAATTAAACATTCATGGTGACAAACGTGGTCTTTCACTCTTAAAATCCTTTTGCTCTATTTTTGCTTTCCTGCCTCCTATCTACCTCAGGTGAGTGGGTGTAAGCATGTTTAAATTTAGAGAAGTAAATTCAAAAAGAAAATATTTTGTTTAAGCCCTGGCTGTGAGAACCGATTTCTTCTATGTCCCTTATAAAAGAGGAATCCCCCCCCCCCCCAGTCTGTCCTTTGTCAGCCTTGTATAAATCTTACTTGGCAAAATCACTAATGTAAAAGAAAATTGACTGTGTAAGTTCCATATGAACATTCTAAATCCTCTACAGGAACTCATCTAAAAGGCAGCAGTCTTTGCCCATAAGAGGGTAAAAGAGAATAAAGATGTGCATGCAAAATAAGTATTTGTTATTAAGGCAAAGGAGAGAGATGGTGCCAAGATGCTGCAGAGATATTTGTTCTGTTTCCTATATGGAAGAGTAAAGCATGCAGAAAGAGAAGAGGGGAAGAAAAGAGAATAAGACGGGGGAGGTGCCAAGTAAGGAAGGAATAGAAAGAAAGAGATGCACTGGCAAGAATTAGCCAATGAGTGGGATGGCTAATGTGATAGACATCTTTGCAAGTCTCCACCCTCACAACCTCCCACCTCCCACCTCCCAGCCAGTGGGAAGAATGCCTGAGTTGGCAGTCTGTGTGCTAATTCTTCCCAGGCTCTGGGTTCCCATCCCGTCCCTTCACAACCTCTCTCACAAAAATCTTCAGGGAGTCCCTAACATCCCTGCTTCTTTTACTGAGTCTCTCCTATTTATAAGGTGCAAAGGGATCGAGGTGCCGGGATCAACATTCTTTTCTAGTGAGCGCAAACACCAATTCAGCTTGAAAGAGTAGTTCCTTATAAGATGCTTACTGACTGCATAAATCATGTGTGGATGCCCAAAGAAAGCCGGGAAATAGTGTGTGTCTGGCCACAGAGAGATACACATCGTCAAGAAAAGCAAGCCATAAGCAAAATGCATTGTGCTAAACAAAAATATGAATGGGTCCCAAGCCTTCAAGTTAATCCCAATTCCATAAGTGCCTTCAGTTCACCAATGAAAGTACTGGACTTGGCTGTATGTATGATAAGAGAAGAGCATGTAGTCCTTTTAGGAAGTAAAAGAACAAAATGTTGACACTAGTTGTCTTTGTGTATATAGGACCCAGACTGGCCTTTCAAATGTTGTCCAATATTCTCAGTTTTCTAAATCTTCTATAATGAGGGGCGCCTGAGTGGCTCAGTGGGTTGAGCCTTTGCCTTGGGCTCAGGTCATGATCTCAGGGTTCTGGGATTGAGCCTGTGCTCAGGCAGGGAGCCTGCTTCCTCCTTTCTCTCTGCCTGCCTCTCTGCCTACTTGTGATCTCTGTCTATCAAATAAATAAAAAAATAAATAAAATCTTAAAAAAAAAATGCAACCCACAGAAAGTCTAAATTAGGTTTTGGTTGGTTCACAAGGTGGAGAGAAACCAGTGCTGGTTACCAAAGGCAATCAGAACAGATTCCCTGTATCCTCTGCTGGTTGTCTTTTCATGTGCCTTGGACCCACCATCCCTCATCTGCTCAGGTTTGAAGTCCTGCAACTATCTTCTAGTTTTCTTTAACACTACATTCTATTTACTAGATCCTTCTCCACAGGATAAAAGCATGCCATTATAGTGTCCATCTCCACCAAATAAGCAAATACAAACAACATCTTCTTGGACCCCGTATCTATCTTAGCATCCCCTGGGCTCTTTGCTCCCCTTTATAGAAAATGCTTTCAAAGGCAATAGATGTGACTCTTCCCTTCACAATCCTGTCCCTTCATGGGCCATTCAAAGTTCGTACAACAATGGCTGAGAGAGATGTTCTGAGTGTACTCATTTTTTCAATGGGTAAACTGAGATCAATAAAGCTTCTTTTATTTCACAGTCACACATTCAGACACTAGTCAAGCTCTGCCTCAGGAAGAGAGCTCTTAAGCAGGAACCCCTCATCATGTCCTCATTCCTTCCCTTCATTGTCAGTCCCCCTTAGTGATCAGCCTAAACTTCACTTCTTCAGAGAGTCTTTTCCAGGAAGCACCTCTTTTTGCTTCCTCTGCCCAGAACACTTTCCCCTGCATCCCTTCAATTATTTTAAGTCTTTGCTTACATGTTCCCCCCACTATTTTTCTTCCTCACTCCACCCTAGCTTCCTGGCTATCCTTCTATTATACCAAGCACCATCCTGGGGTCTTTACCCTTCTTGTCCTGGAGTCTCATGGATTTCTCCCTGACATCAGTGGGCTTGTATTCTGTGGCCATCTTATCAGAGAGAACTTTTCTGACCAATGTAACTAAAATATAATCCCCAACTCCATCAGACTCTCTCTTCACCTTGCCTGCATTGAACATACTTCCTTTTGATGTTTTCCAAGTTGATTTGCTTTTTTTTTTTGTTTTTTCTGTTCTTGGACACAGTAAGTGTTCAAGACTATTCATTGAGTGCATGATTGAACCCCAGAAGAAGGAATGTCAGGCATTAGGAATAAAGACTGGATCTACTTTATAACAGGCAGGGGAGCATTGCCCTACCTAGATTAATTTCAGGGATTATGAGAATAATGAACCTCCCTTTTAAAATGCTTCAGGTAAATGTGTTTATTAGTTTCTATACTTGTTTTAGATAAACCAATATTTGTAAGAACTAGGAAGCAATATTTACTTGTATCCATATATTTACTAAACATGAAATATGCTTTAATTTCAACATTACCCACCTTTTTAATTTATTTTCTATTGCCTTTACCAAGAAATTTTCCTAAATTAAAAACACCTATCCTTATTCTAGGACTCATTCCAATTTTCTAAACATTCACACACACACACACACCACCACCACCACCACCACCACTACTACCATACCACACCCTTACCTAGTATGGACCAGATCCTGTCTTCTCTAATAAGTCCCTAAATCAGATCCTTCCTCTCTGTTCTCTCCATTCACAATGTGGCCCAGCCAGATGTCAATTACAATACGATCATTCTTAATTGGCCGAGGGACTTGGAGCAAGGATACAAGCTGTGAATAAGAAGGACAATGTAGCAAATCCACAAGGCCAGAGACACAGTTAAATCAAGAGCCAAAGCCAGGGAAAAGACACAAGCAAACACAAACCCTTATCCATCAAAGCGGGAGTGAGACCCTGGGGTCTGCCTGAAGAAGGTGAAGCGTAAATGTGGAGTTGTACTGGCTCACGATGGATATTGTTAAAGCTGTCCTTCTGTTCTGGAGGCCCCTCTTCCTAAAGCCAAGTCTGGGGTCCCTTAAGGCCAGGTCCTGCTTGACATTTTATGGTTATATATAGAGAGATATATATATATACCTCTTCTTCTCCCTTACTGATTGGAGACCTACCCAAGGATGCGATGTAATTCCTCACTCTAGGATATGTGTATATAATGCCTATCATTCAGTAGACATTGGATAGATAGATGATAGATAGGTAGATGATAGATAAATAGATACATAGATAGATATGCACATATAGTATATTAAGTATGTAATTTAACACGTTCAGACATTTATTTTATGTATATATAAATATGCCCACAAACACAAATATATATATAAAGTGGGGGGATATTAGACTTAGGAAGGCATATTAGTTTGGTTTTATCACCCCATAGAGTAAGTAAATGTAGATGTGTAGATATTTTGAGATATATATATATCTCAAAATATATATATATGCGTGAATGAATGCTCTTGTGATAAAGGATATCCGTGTCTTCAAATCATATTCAAAAATGATTAATGAGGGGTGCCTGGGTGACTCAGTCAGTTAATCATCTGTCTTGAGCTCAGGTCACGACCCAGGGTCCTGTGATAAGAGTTCCACATCAAGCTCCCTGCTCAGCTGGGAACCTGCTTCTCTCCCTCTGCCTGCTGCTCCCACCATTTGTGCTCTATCTTTTTCTGTCAAATGAATGGATACAATATTTTTTTAAAAAATCTGGGGGATATTAGACTTAGGAAGGCATATTACTTTGGTTTTATCACCCCATAGAGTAAGTAAATGTAGACATGTAGATATTTTGATCCTGGACATGACTTCTATCTTGTTCAAGCATTGAGTCTGATGTTAAGGCATCATATACCAAGGATTATCTGTGGCTGTTCCTGCTTAAACAAAGCCAGTTGCTCAAAATGGAACCTATCCTTTGTGGTCAATTTTGCCTTGTGTGTTCCAATAAAGCAAGAATGAGAAATGTGATTAAGGAGGACTGAAAGATGCACGTTATGTTCAAAAGCTCCTGTTCAGCAGTTATGGATTCCCACTGGGGTTTGTTCTTTTCACCTCCAGAAGTGAAATGAAGACTATACCCCCCTAACAGTTTCAGACGCAGAGCAGGTGACTTAAATGCAATCATTATTAAAATGAGCAGTGATTGAAGCACTGGAACATGTTCAACTTTGCACCACGGTCGTTGCCCGGTTTGATCAGTCGAATAAAGGGGGGCTGTTGGCGAAAATGTGTGATGAGGTCATAGTGCTCCTCATTATCTCATTCCAATTTTGTAAATGAAGCCTCGAGTGTTTGCCAGTTTCTTAGTAATGACATCGTCATTATTACCTATTGAATAGTGTTGAAAAAAAAAATGTAGTTGTGCCCAGCTCTAATTATTATGATCTCTCAGGCTTTGTTTCTAAATATACGGCTATACAACCCACAGATGGTTGGGGACGGTGAGGCTTTGTGGTGAAGACGATGAGTGGGCGCCCAACACCAACTGGCAAGTCCTTCTCCTTAGGGTTGAGCTCCAGTACACATCCTCTCCAGAGCATTTCTCCACTTCCCAGGAACTCAGGTGCCCTCATTTTCCCCACTCCCACAGTACTTTTTCATCACTGTGTGAGACTTGTATATTTTTACTGAATGGGTGTTTTTGCATGTCTGTTTTTCCTTTAGTCACGAAGACTGCTGTAAGCTTTAACTCTGATCATTGTTCACCATCTTGAACTAGAAATCTGCCAAAATATTAAACCCAGGCTGAGTCAGGTAGAAAATGCAAATGCTGTAGCTGAACATTTTACCTCTGCAGTAAGGAACTGGATGCCTAAGCCAGTAAATACGAGCAGTGGGGAAAAAGCATTTTAGGTACTAGGATCCACTCAAAAGTGAGGTGTTCCATGTGAAAGAATTGTCTGCAGATTCTTAAGGATGACCTTTCCCAATGATGACGTGGGCTTACACTAACAGGCACTTTTCCCAGATCCATTTTTTCATCATTGCATATCTCCTTCCCCAGCGTTAAGTCAGAGGAATCTTCGATATGAAACTGATGGATCCATGCATTGCAGCACAGGAAGCATTTCCTGAAGTCAAGGTCAGAACCAATGTGAGGTTTTAAATATTAGAAAGACCACAGGAAAATTGCCCAGAAAAGATATGAAAAGCCGCCTTTATTAACGTATAACGGAGGTGTTATTTGGAGAAGTTGTTCTGGCAGGGTTACCGTGTCTATGACTTCTAGAGGAACTAATTTTATTTTAGGAAATAAACCTAATAATTGTGCTTTGCTTTATTTGCGTTCACCTTGTTTGTAATGATTTCCTGGGCTCGTGCAAGTGTAGATTTCATTAAGTCCAATGAGAGCATTCATTTCACTATAATACTACACACAAGTCCCCAAACAGTAAGTTGTTTATATTTAAATATGATCATGTGAAGAAGCCCATAATTGTTATTGCCCATAAAGGCATGTGAAATGGTAAAACAGGACTACTGCTTATTGATCTCTTATAAGCAAAAACATAATGCATTACTTTAAGAGGCTTGCACAGAGCAGTATCTAACACAAACCATTGCATGTTAAATTCCTCCTTTACTGAGTGTACTTTAAATGCCCTCTCTCTGGGAAACATCTAGAAAATGTATGTCAATTATGTGCATTTTGAGAGCTTTGGATTTTATAGATCTTGAAGAAAATGTTGAAGATACTGAGATTTCCAGAATTGTATTTCTGAACATGTACATAAGACCATTGTGGTTATTAAATTTATTATTTTTTTCTGATGGAAGTTAGTTTTTAAAGAACTATTTGTCAGTTTTAAGGCTATCAGAAGACAGAAAAATCAAAATAGAAAGAGGCCACTCTCATGAGTATTAGAAGACTTTCATGATTCTTTAATTTCTAGTAGGATTCTTGCTATTCCCTTTGATGGGAAGGCTTTTTGCAAGCCCCCAATACGTTGGGTATTTTCTAGTTTATCTCTAGAAACTGATGAGTGTTGCCTTACAGTATTTGACATGAACCATAACAGAAACAATTTTAAATATGCTCTTCTAGATGGGAATTCTTGTTTTGTATTTTGAACTGATAATCATTCCTGTTCCACTGCAACATTGGACCACATCTGAATTTTTCATTTTATTCCATGACTGACAGACCACTGTCAGATGACAAAGGGTTTGTAGTTGCTGGCAGAAATTGAGTATTAGTAATCTAAATAAGAGGTGGCATGTCAAGATCTATAGCCCAGCTACTGACCACCCTCCTCCCAACCCCCTACACTGAGGACCAAGGAGCAAAACCAGGGCAAGATTACCTTTTAAAAGCTTATGATGTCTTATGGGCAGCCCCCATCTGAAATGTTCTTTGTCTTGTATAAAAGAGTATTTATTCTAATGTCAGAAACATTCTTTCCCATTGCATGATATTATTTTCTACTCTCCATGACTTCCAGCTTTGGGGAAAATCATCTCTAAACCAGCTCTCTCTTCTGAGGATTTAATGCAACCTAATGCAAAGATACAATTGTGGGCAGCCATAAGTTAACTATATTTTCAAAACTTACTTTAGAGGGAGTTGGTGCACAATCGTACAAATTCTTACAAATCTTTCTGGACACCTCTTCTACTCCACCCCATCCCATGTCATCTCCACCCACCTCTAACTCTAGTCCTTGCTACGGCGACCAGCTTCATTCCTGTGTAACTAGAAACTCTTCTAAATTGCAGTGTACATTTTTACTCTCTACCTTGTGGTTTTCTTGACTCCAGAGAACCCTCAAGCCTGGAGGTCCAAGTGAATTAACACCCCTTGGAGGAACCCTTGAACTGACAGAGGAATGCTTCCCACTTCAGTTCCTGGCCAACAGTTCTGAGGCTCATTCTAGTGCTTCTCAGAAGGATCATGCAGACTGGAGCCCCGGTCACCTTCAGTGGTAAAGGTGTACACCTTCAAACCGTATGCTTATGTTAGCTGATCTTCCCTCTGCGTTTTGCCCTTCCTTGTCTCCCGTTCTCGTTTTCTGGAATAATTTCCCCAGGGCAATTACCTGCATGAAAGCCCTTATCTCAAGTTCTTCTTGGGAGCCCCTACTAAAAAAGGCAGCACATGTGTTTAACAAACGTAGGCCTGTGTATTAACAATATGAAGACATTCATTGTGCATCATGTCATTACTTCAACTAAGAAAACTGAATCATGTGAAGGGTTTACTTTACCAGAACACTTTGGTTTAAGCTGTTAAATCTCACCTCACCATAGTCCACAGAGTAAAAATTGTATTTGATTTGAAAAACATAAAGAGGAAAGTCCAGCATAAACCATTTTAGACAGTAAGGTGAGGAGTTCCTTTATTGGTCCTGAGGTGGAGATATGATTTTCTCAGCATGATTAAACAGATGGATGGTTCGAACAATCTCTGAGCTCACCATGTGGTCATTTTGTACTGTGATTTGAGTGCTCTGCCTGTGACATATTTACTTACTCGGGTCCATTCCCCCACAGCAGATGCAATTGTTACCAAAGCACATAAATGGAAATATCCACAAGGAGAACTAGCTGGAGAAAGCCTGCATTTCCATTCGGGAACAGGGACCCTAAAAGAGTTCGGAAGTCAACTGAAATTTTGCTTAAACAAAGAGCAGGGAACAGAGCTCTAAGAGTTGCAACAGCCTCTGAAAAGCTGTCAGTCTATGAAGTGAATGGCAAACAGATGTCAAACGTCCTGAGGGAGTGTTTACGGGCTTCAGAACACACTCTTTTTGTCCACTCCAAAAGCAAGTTTTGGCCTCTGTAAAAATCTTAATCTGAGATTCTCCTTCATGTCCTTTGGGCACATCTACTGACTTAGCTAATATATCCACAAACCTAAACTGACCTGTAACTGAAGCTGTACCCTAGGCATCATCCAGGAAGGACATTAATGAGCCTACAAACTGGCGGAAAACTGGACCTAATTTTCTATGATTCCTCCTGCTGAACTTCCATCTGGAGTAGTCTGGTAAGAAAAGCTATTTTTGATATTTTACTAAAAGCTTGAATGATGAGCTCCTGCCTCAACGAATATGAAGAACCAGAGTCACATGCAGAGATAGTGTTTTGTGGACATATAAGTTGTAAAAGCGTGTTTCTAGAAGCCTCATTGGAAATTTGTCTGAGGGCTGAATTTCAGTTGCGGCAATATTTTCTTTTACTTCCTTGGCCATTGCTATCAGCTTTCACTACTTACAGGTAATAAACCTCTCCTGGAGAGTTGTTTAAGGTGTATTTATGTTCATCACTAAGACAAAACATGTGTACCAATGATGTTAGGGTAGGCTTTGGAACAATGAGATGAAATGGTCTTCAGGTCTTCAGATTTGGATAACTTTAGGAAAATGTCAATAGCCTTGGGAACATTCAGACTGACTAATGAACAGTAGGATAGCTTTATGAACACTGAGATGGCCCCATCAATAGTTGGGCACCATGTAGACAATACAATAGCATTAAGAACGCTGATACAACCTTTAAGGATATTTGAATAGCCTTAACAGTGTGATAGTTTTGGAAACAGTGGGCTAACCTTAGGAACATTGGGATAACCTTAGCCAGTTAAGGTTGGGCAATGAGCCTTTTCTTCAGAATATGGTCAGGAGAATCAACAATTGTGACATGGTTTTACTTTTCCTTGTAGTGAAGCTGGATATTTTGCAAAAGGGAATTCTTTCTTCTGAATTTAATAGACACCATTCCACAGTGCCTCGTGGCTCTCCATTAGATAATGAAGAGATTCAGTTCATTCGGTTCAGCATTTTAGCTGATTAGGCATAATCAGATGATGTTCATGGTGATAAAGAGTAAATGGTTAGAGTTGCCACATATTAAACAACTGTGTATGAGGCTGACTGTTAACTTTTCCATGTAATGTAATCTTCTCAAAAACATTAAGAAGTATCACTGGACCTATTTCAATAAGAAGATAATCCAAATTTAGAGAAGATAAGCAACTTATCACATGCTACCAAGTTACAGAGAAAGAGAAAGCATTATAACTCAGTTAGTCTTATCCCCAGACCCATCCTCAAAACTCCTGGGCCATTAAATTTTTTTCTAAGAAAAGGGTAAAAAAAAAAAAGAACTAAATTTTGAACAAAACTATGTGATAAATGAAGCTGACACATCTGAGCATCTGTCCGGAAGTAGATAAAATTGTATTCATGTGTTATACCATGTAAAAATAAATTCTCCATTAATTAATTCCTCATGTATGAGAAAACTAGAAGGTAAAAACCCTTGTGAAAAATTCTAAGAGAATACTTGCCTAATCTACATGTGGATAGTGAGAAGAACTTTCTAATTGAAGCTGAAAACCTAAGGCTGCCTCTACAAGGTATTTCCCTATCAAAATTCAATAGAAAAGATAAATAATAGGATTTAAAAGATAACAGAAAGGGATAAAAAGCTAAAATCTATAATACTCAAAAAGCTTTTGAAATAAAAAGAATATGTATCCAATAGAAAAATGGGTAAAGGATATGCTTGTACACACAGAAGAACAAACTCATACCAGTAAGCATAGGACTTCAAAGTAATGAAAGAAGACATCATTTTATTCCTCAGCAGAGACCAGGGAAACAAAACAAAACAAACACACACACACAGAAAAAACCCAAGATCGAAAAATTAACAAGGACAGAGACACACACACACACAAAGTCAAACACTTGAAGTCGGTAGGGCTGTGTGGGAAGTGACACACTGCTCGTGGAAACAGAAAGTGCTACAGTATTTTTGGAAAGCAAAACTCAGTGTCAGGAGTCTATATACTACAGAAAGAAAATTCCTTGTGGTCAAAAAAGTTCAATGGACATGGTCATCTATTGTACAATGTGTTTATAGTATAGCCATAGCATGAAATGATGTTCAGAATTCAAAAGAAATAATTTGGCATAAATTATTATTTGAGTGTGAAAAGCAATATTGAGTGTAAAAAATAAAGTGCAGAGAATTATGTATCATATGACTTAATTTTATTTTTAATATTTTATTTATTTAACAGACAGAGATCACAAGTAGGCAGAGAGGCAGGCAGAGAGAGGAGGAAGCAGGCTCCCCACTGAGCAGAGAGCTCAATGCGAGTCTCGATCCCAGGAGCCTGGGATCATGACCTGAGCTGAAGGCAGAGGCTTTAGCCCACTGAGCCACCCAGGCGCCCCCATATGACTTAATTTTTAAAATGTGTATACGTATTTACAGATGTTGCATTCCATAACCATATGAACACAATTTCCCACGGGCTGCCTGGGTGATTTGCTGATAGGCTAGTGAGAATTGAACAGATATGCATAAGAGAGAGAGAAGGCAAACAGTAATAATGAAAAGAAAAAAGAAAAAAAGAAAAGAAAGGAAAGGAAGAACGGAAAAACTGTAGTTGAATAAAAGCATGTATGAGTTCATTTCTACATATTTATGTAAAACTAGAAAATCCAGAAAATTCCCAGTCATAGCTTGTCAAGAGAAAAACTACTTCCTCATCATGTAAATCCTTTGCAGAATTCCATATTTTAAGCTACCTGATTTTTCTCTCCTATCTATGTTTAATAAGTGCAGATACTGGGCTTTATATCTTATCTTTCACCCTCCCCAAAATTTCCCAAATTTACTAATGGTCTTTCAAAATTCCTTGAGACACACTTATTTTCTCTCCTTCTAATCTTGCATTCTGTCAGGTTTTTCTTATGGCATTTGTGATGATCTGCTTTATTTGTCTTACTTATGTTTTTTGACATTTTCTTATGATTAAGATTCATCTGTATCATAGGGCATCTACTATGCAGACTTTTTAAGAGAATCTGGCACTTTGCATATGGTAAAAGTACAATAAATTGTCATTTCCTGATTCATTAACATATTCATCAAATATTTATTTGAAACTTATTATATGCAAAATTATAGATATTATACAGATTAAACATGGGATTCTTGGACAAATAGTGCCATGAAAATATCTACTGTTTTGATGAATTTGGTTTGTAACTTTAAGAATATTTATCATTTATACAGATATACATATACACATATATACCATTTATACAGATACACATATCATACAGATATACATATATGTGTGTGTATATGAGAACACAAGACAATTATACTGCTGAAACAATTTTCTACAGCATTCTCCAGATTATTAATATATGTCTTAAAGAGATTTATATGGAGGGATTTAGATCTCTGTGGTAGAAATATGCAAGATCAGTTTTATAAAACCTCATTAAAATCAAAATGCAAAGAACGAAAAAAAATTGCTTTAATTAGCCAGTTTGGATTTCCTGATATTTTGTTTGATAATATTAGAATTTTTATTTGGCTAGGGAGTAGCAGTTGTTTTGAATTATGCACTATTCTGAATCAAGATACTGGTTTAATGAGGTGTTAGCTCATGAAGAATTGTTACAAGTTTATAGAGTGTAGAGGATTACCATTAGGTAATGTTCAGTGAAAACTGTAATTTAACAGACACAAAAACAAAGAATAATTTTGCAAATGCCTTTCAGAGATGGCTTTCTAATAGTGAACACACCTAAGTTTGCCACAAACTTCAGTTACTTCCAACTAACCATGGAAAAGAGGGTGAGATGGAAAATACAGCAGATGACCATCTACTTGCAAAAGTAATTTCACAAAACAATGATTTGCAAATAAACATGTTTCTTTTTTTATTTTTAAGAAATATTTTATTTATTCATTTGATAGAACAAGCAATGGAGAAAGCAGAAGCAGGGGGAACAGCAGAAGGGGAGGGAAAAGCAGGCTCTCCACTGAGCAGGGGGCCTGATGTGGGGCTTGATCCCAGGACCCTGATCATGACCTGAGCCAAAGGCAGACGCTTAATGACTGAGCCATCCAGGTGACCCAAGGTGTTTCCTTTTTAAATTTGGTGACATGTTCTTTACTTTTCCTTGACTCAAGAATAGATATGAGTTACCTTCTCACTATATGCACAGTACAATAAATTTGATTGTATCCTCTAAAGAAGTAACAGTTTATATAATTTAGTCTCTTTGTCTCCCATGCCTTTGACTCCTTATCTTTCCCACTTAAAGCATTTTATATCTTTGATATGAAATGTACTTGCAGTGTACAACTGAGTTCCTCAAAACCACTTACAAATGCCTTGGTCTCTGATTGGTTGGTGGAGATGATGTAATAAAAACTACCAAAGTAAATGAGAATAGGATCAAACCTAACTAACTGCTGGCATTGGGGAACAAATACACTTAGGTCATTAGTCTTCCATTAAAGAGCTTGTCAAACACAGACAAGTTCAGAAATAGACCAGAGAAGAGGGACCCAAGTTGACCCCAGTTTTAGGCTGATCTGAGGAAAGCCAGGGAAGAGGTGATATGAGTGTTGAGTTATATTTTCAGGAAAAAACAATGACTTCTGTTTTGCTGTATAACAGCAATTTTACCTTTCTCTGTATCCCTTTTTAATATTTTATTTATTCATTTTAGAGAGAGAAAGAAAGCCCATGCATGAGTGGAGCAGAGAACCAGAGGTAGAAACAGACTGTCCAGTGAACAGGGAGCTCAACATTGGGATTAATCCCAGGACCTGTAGATCATGACCTGAGTCCAAGGCAGATGCTTAACCATCTGAGCTGCCCAGTCACCCCCTTTCTCTGGATCATTAACTCAGAAAATACATACAGAAAAAAAATAGTTTAATAGGCTGAGTGAATAAGGACTAGGAGTTGTGAGTGTTTCTTAAATGTCAAATACTATTTCAAACAGTTTGTCTGAATATTCTCATTTAATATACTTAACACCTAAGAAGTACATACTAATAATTTAACTGTCTTATAGAGGGCTAAATTGAGTCATAAAGAGGTTAAGTTCCCCCCACTTTTGGAAGTCACACAGAAATTCAAAGTGGATTAAAGACCTAAAGACAAGAAACCATAAAAATCATCAAGGAGAACACAGACAGTAACCTCTTTGCTATCAACTATAGTAACTTCTTTCTAGATACGTCTCCTTAGTCAAAGGAAACAAAAGCAAAAATATGCAGTTGAGACTACATCAGAAAAAAAAAAAAAAGCTTCTGCACGGCAAAGGAAACAAACAGCAAAACTAAATGACAACCTACTGAATGGGAGAAGATACATATCAGAATGACATATCTGATAAAGGGTTAGTATTGAAAATATATAGAGAACTTACACAACTCAACACCCAAAATATGAATAATCCAATTAAAAATGGGTAGAAGACATGAATAGGCATTTTTCCAAAGAAGACATACAGATGACCAATAGACAGATGAAAAAATGCTCAACATC
This sequence comes from Mustela nigripes, assembly GCF_022355385.1. NCBI lineage: Eukaryota > Metazoa > Chordata > Mammalia > Carnivora > Mustelidae > Mustela > Mustela nigripes. The sequence continues at coordinate 84,136,067 of NC_081563.1, read as the reverse complement.
ACCCCTCATCAGGGAGATGTAGATCAAAACTACAATGAAATATCATGTTGCAACTTCAAAATGGCTAAAATTAACAACATAAGAAACAACAGGTGGTGGCAAGGTTGTAGAGAAAGAGGAACCCTCTTGTATTGTTGGTAGGATTGCAACCTGGTGCTGTCACTCCAGAAAACAGTATGAAGGTTCCTCAAAAAATTAAAAATAAAACTACCCCAAGAATCAGCAATCATGTTACTAAGTATTTATCCAAAGAATAAAAAAATACTGAATCAAAGGAATACATGCACCCTGATGTTTATAGAAGCATTATTTACAATAGCCAAATTCTGAAAGCAGCCCAAGCGCCCATCAAATGCTGAATGGATAAAGAAGATGTGGTATATCTACACATATATACAATGGGATATTACTCAGCCATAAAAAGAATAGATGCTTACCATTTGCAGCAATGTGGATGATGCTAGAGTGTATTATGCTAAGAGAAAGAAGTCAGAGAAAGACAAATACCCTATGATTTCATTCATATGTGGAATTTAAGAAGCAAAACAAACAAGCAAGGGGTGTGTGTGTGGAGATAGGCAACCAAGACACAGGCTCTTAACTATAGACCACAGACATGGTTACCAAAGGGGAGGCAGTGTGGGGATGGGTAGAGTAGGTGATGGGAATTAAGAAGTATACTTGTGATGAACACTGGATGATGTATGGAAGGGTTGAATCACTATATTCTACACCTGAAACTAATATTATACTGTATGTTAACTACCTGGAATTTAAGTGAAAACTTATGAAGTCCAAAGTAAAGACTTTAAAGTGAAGGGGGCTAATTCTAAAGCCTGAAGTCTAGACTGCTGTGTGCTGTGTATTACAGGTACATGTGTGGGAAAGGGTAGCCATAGCAAGAAGGTTGCTAACATTTACAGAATGCTTCTTCTATGTCACAGACTATTCTAAGAGCAGAACACATGCTAACTCATTTTATCTTGACAACACCCTCTGAGCTGGTGTACATCTGCCTACGAAAGAAGGAATTAAAACAGTCAGGTTAATATTATGCTCCATGTTATACATTTGCCACCTATTTTATGAGCTTATTTATACCCCCATATCTACATAAACACAAAATGTGAATCTCACATAGGAGAGAAAGAATGTTTAAAAAGCCCAGATTTCAGAGTAAAGATGTGCCAGGTTTGTACCTGAATCCATGCCATTACTAGCTGTGTTACTTTGTATAACTTAAACTCTATGGAAAAGAGTTTTCTTCATAAATCCAATGGACTTAGTGACTACTTCGATACATGGAGTATTTACGTGATACAGTGAATGTGAATCATCTCACAGAGTTGGGAATAGAGACATTGCAAGTGGTTGTTGTTACTAGAACAGAAGGAAAAGATGGACCATTATTTTATGCATAAGATGTGCTCTTTGTTCATATCTCTTCCTAAATTCTGTTTACAGATATCTAGTAACTGAAAATGGAATGAAATGATAATGACACCTAGTATATATGTTGTTGTAGACCATTCTAGCTGACACAGCATTACACTGAGGTTTGTAATAAACATGGTGACTACACCTATGGGAAGAGAGAACAAAAATTGTGGGAAAAGTTTGGCATCCTCAGTCTCACACTGAAATTTCCTCCAATCCACCTTCAGTGCTATTTCTATTCCAACTACTAAAAGCACATGGCTATATCTCCTAATCTCGGGTGTCATGATCTTATTTCTGTTTCATCTCCTTTGAAAAATCTCAGAATGCAAGCAAATACTTAGCACTATCAAATCCATAAAGAAGAGAAGAAAAATGATCCCTTTGAAAAATATTCCAAGGGGCACCTGGGTGGCTCAGTGGGTTAAGCCTCTGCCTTCGGCTCAGGTCGTGGTCTCAGGGTCCTGGGATCGAGCCCCGCATCGGGCTCTCTGCTAGGCAGGGGGCCTGCTTTGCCTTCTCTCTGCCTGCCTCTCTGTCTACTTGTGATCTCTCTCTCTGTCAAATAAATAAATAAAAATTGGCCCAGTTTAAAAAATATATATATATTCCAAGATGTCTAAAGCTAATCTTCAGTGAAATTTTATTCATTTTATGGAAATAGGAAGTAACTTATTTGTCCAACATCAATAAGAGATGACTTAATTTTAAATATAATTTCAAAAATAGGTCTATATGAACATTTGTGGGATAGTAATTAAACAAGTAGGACAAGAAATACACTACATGCGTTAGGTATATTATATCTTCATTTTCTAATGCTTTTACTGAGCGTCATTTTGTGACTTGCCTTTATTTTGGAACAGAAAATGTTATCATTAAAGACACACCATTAATCCCACTATGACAATCATTAAGATATATTTGCCCTTTAGGGATGACTGCCCTTCATTTTCTTCATCAATAGATGTCAATAAACCACATGTGTTTAATGAGTATTATTACATTACTTTTATCATTGAATTACAGAAGTCTTTGGGGGGAAATGTGCTTTGATATATTTTATTTTGTAGTATTCAATAACATGAAATAAATATGAGTTTTGTTAACCTGACATAATAAATGGATAGATGTATAGAATAGTTTATGGCAGTTATGTGCAATCTGACATATAGGAAAGTAAGAAAATGCCTCACATGTGCATTAAGAATTGTGTGACATGAAATGTTCTGCCAGTTTTCCGTTCTTAAAATCACATAGCTTAAGATACATAATTTTAAAAATTAAAAAAACATAAAAATAAAAATAAAAAGTTTTAAACATATTTATAAAGATTTGCTATCTTTAATGCATTCTGTTGTTTTTCTTAATTTTCACACAGTGTGTTATCTTTTGGCATACAATACCAGGTGAGTATTACCCTCATAAATTAGTTAAATGTATTATCACTTGAGGACCAGGTGAGAACTTTACTAATGAGAAAGCCATCAAAGAGAAATAAAAGGAGAGAAAAAAAAAAGAAAAAAAAAAGATATTCTCATTCTAAATAGCTTAACTAAAATCAATATCAGAGATGAAAGAATGTTTCTCTTTAACAGTAAGGTAAAGAAACTGTTCAACCTCAAGAGGCTACACTATCATAAATCCTACTCATTTTAGGGAAAAAAAGAAAAATAGAGAGGGGCGCCTGTGTGGCTCAGTGGGTTAAAGCCTCTGCCTTCAGCTCAGGTCATGGTCCCAGGGTCCTGGGATGGAGCCCCACATCAGGCCCTCTGCTCAGAAGGGAGCCTGCTTCCCCCTCTCTCTCTGCCTGCCTCTGCCTACTTGTGATCTCTCTCTGTCAAATAAATAAAATCTTAAAAAAAAAAAAGAAAAATAGGGAAATTGTGTTTTTCACTTGGATCACTTGCCAGGAAATTGGTACAATGAGAAGCTGGTCTCAGTATGAGGCTACACTAATTCTGTAGATTATTTTATTGTTATGATTTTAGGTGTTTCCTGACTCTGGCTTCCTTTTGACATTCCCTCTAGACTATGAGTTCCCTGATGTTCTGGAATATGTCTCATATACCATTTATTTCCAGAATTTTTGTAAAACAATTTATGTATAGCAAGCTCTCAGAAAAATATTTATATTTATTTTTTCTTTTCCAAATTGAATATATAGAATTATTGTTTTTCTAGAAGAAATTTGAAATTAAATTTCTAACCCAATATCTGGAAAAAAAAAAGATAACACTTAGTAGATTCCAGGAAGAAGACAAATGTGCTGTGGATGAGAAATCAGTTGCATTTCTCTACACCAACAGCAAGACAGAAGAAAGGGAAATTAAGGAGTCAATCCCATTTACAATTGCACCCCAAACCATAAGATACCTAGGAATAAACCTAACCAAAGAGACACAGAATCTATACTCAGAAAACTATAAAGTACTCATGAAAGAAATTGAGGAAGACACAAAGAAAATGGAAAAATGTTCCATGCTCCTGGATTGGAAGAATAAGTATTGTGAAAATGTCTATGCTACCTAAAGCAATCTACACATTTAATGCAATTCCTATCAAAGTACCATCCATCTTTTTCAAAGAAATGGAACAAATAATTCTAAAATTTATATGGAACCAGAAAAGACCTCGAATAGCCAAAGGGATATTGAAAAAGAAAGCCAACGTTGGTGGCATCACAATTCCGGACTTCAGGCTCTATTACAAAGCTGTCATCATCAAGACAGCATGGTACTGGCACAAAAACAGACACATAGATCAATGGAACAGAATAGAGAGCCCAGAAATAGACTCTCAACTCTATGGTCAACTAATCTTCGACAAAGCAGGAAAGAATGTCCAATGGAAAAAAGACAGCCTTTTCAATAAATGGTGCTGGGAAAATTGGACAGCCACATGCAGAAAAATGAAATTGGACCATTTCCTTACACCACACACGAAAATAGACTCAAAATGGATGAAGGACCTCAATGTGCGAAAGGAATCCATCAAAATCCTTGAGGAGAACACAGGCAGCAACCTCTTCGACCTCAGCCGCAGCAACATCTTCCTAGGAACAACGCCAAAGGCAAGGGAAGCAAGGGAAAAAATGAACTATTGGGATTTCATCAAGATCAAAAGCTTTTGCACAGCAAAGGAAACAGTTAACAAAATCAAAAGACAACTGACAGAATGGGAGAAGATATTTGCAAACGACATATCAGATAAAGGACTAGTGTCTAGAATCTATAAAGAACTTAGCAAACTCAACACCCAAAGAACAAATAATCCAATCAAGAAATGGGCAGAGGACATGAACAGACATTTCTGCAAAGAAGACATCCAGATGGCCAACAGACACATGAAAAAGTGCTCCATATCACTCGGCATCAGGGAAATACAAATCAAAACCACAATGCGATATCACCTCACACCAGTCAGAATGGCTAAAATCAACAAGTCAGGAAATGACAGATGCTGGCGAGGATGTGGAGAAAGGGGAACCCTCCTACACTGTTGGTGGGAATGCAAGCTGGTGCAGCCACTCTGGAAAACAGCATGGAGGTTCCTCAAAATGTTGAAAATAGAACTGCCCTATGACCCAGCAACTGCACTACTGGGTATTTACCCTAAAGATACAAACGTAGTGATCCAAAGGGGCACATGTACTCGAATGTTTATAGCAGCAATGTCCACAATAGTCAAACTATGGAAAGAACCTAGATGTTCATCAACAGATGAATGGATCAAGAAGATGTGGTATATATACACAATGGAATACTATGCAGCCATCAAAAGAAATGAAATCTTGCCATTTGCGACCACATGGATGGAACTAGAGCGTATCATGCTTAGTGAAATAAGTCAAGCGGAGAAAGACAACTATCATATGATCTCCCTGATATGAGGAAGTGGTGATGCAACATGGGGGCTTAAGTGGGTACAAGAAGAATAAATGAAACAAGATGGGATTGGGAGGGAGACAAACCATAAGTGACTCTTAATCTCACAAAACAAACTGAGGGTTGCTGGGGGGAGGGGGTTTGGGAGAAGGGGGTGGTATTATGGACATTGGGGAGGGTATGTGCTTTGGTGAGTGCTGTGAAGTGTGTAAACCTGGTGATTCACAGACCTGTACCCCTGGGGATAAAAATATATGTTTATAAAAAATTAAAATTAAAAAAAATGTGCTGTGGATGTTGGAAGAGTAAAGTGATTTCTATCATGTCTATTATGTGTATAAAAAACAAAAAATTGGGGATTTTCAACCTTTGTTTGAAAGTTGTTATTTTTTTTAAGATTTTATTTATTTATTTGTCAGATTGAGAAAGTACAAGCCGAGAGAGTGGAAGGCAGAGGGAGAAGCATGCTTCTTGCTGAGAAGGGAGCCTAATGTGGGCCTTGATCCCAGGCCCCTGGGATCATGACCTGAGCTAAAAGCAGACACTTAACTGACTGATCCACCCAGGCATCCCATGAAAGTTGTTATTTTTAATTACTGTAGATTTTGCAGTCTGGCAAAATAGTAATTGCACTGCCTCCACATTTTTGGATTTGCCTTTATTATCTCAGAGGCATAGACTGTGAAAAATTAGTATTTTGGTTTTTTGTAACACGAGTTTAATAATATTTACCTGATATGACTGTTTAGAGGATTAAATGAATACTACATTTAGCACAGTTTTTGTCATTCATTCAATAATTCCGTTAGTGCAAAGCATGTGTCAAGCCTATTCTACAGGCTATGGTACAGAAGTGATTACAATGAAGAAAAAAAAGGGTGAAATTTCCAACAGAACTAGTATTCTCCCAAGTTTAGGACCCAAGATTCCTTATTCCTTTACCTAACATGATTGATTCTCAAAACATTGATTTTAGGCTGTTAAACCAATCTTCTAATCCTTGTTTAAATTATATGTATATACAATATATATATATGTATATATTATAAATACTAAATACTATATATTCGATATGGTATATGATCCTCTGTATATGTTGCTGGATTCTTTTTGCTAGTATCTATTGAGGACTGTCACATCTATATTTATAAGAAATTTTGAGATTTTTTCCTATATTTATAAGAGGTCCTTAATTTACTTTATATGCGGTATCTTTGTTTGACTTTGGTATCAGTCAATTATGGCCTTATAGAATGAGTTGGAAAATATTCCTTTCTTTTTTAAAGAAAAGAGTTTGTTAATGTACTCTTTAAAAGAGTTTAAAAGAGTTCATTAATGTACTCTTAATTTTTCTTTATACTTGTTATAATATGATTCAAATTTTCTATTTTTCTTCAGTTAATTTCAGTAGTGTTTTTTTTAGGATTTATCTTATATTTTCTCTTTAATATCAAATTTATAGAGACATAGCTGTTCATATTATTCCACTCTAATCTTTTTTTTAGATTGTATTTATGTTTATTTATTTGTTTGTTTATTTATTTATTTATCTGAAGGGTGGGTAAGGGACAGAGGGAGGGAGAGAGAGAGGGAATCTTAAGCACACAGTGTGGAGCCTGACTTGGGGCTTGATCTCATGACCCTGAGGTCATGACCTGAGCCAAAATCAAGAGTCCATGCTTAACTGACTGAGCCACCATGCCCTTGCCCAATCTTTTTTTAACTCTATACTATTAGTAATAGTTCCTCTTTTATTTCTGATATAAGTGTATTTATGCTTCTCTCTTTTCTTCTTGGACATTCCTGCTAATAGCTTTCCAGTTTTGTTATCTTTTCAAGAAACAAACTTTTGGTTTTATTGATTATCTTTATTGCTTACTATTCTTTATTTCATTAATTTCTTTCTAATCTTTTTTATTTACTTGCTTCTGCTTGTATTACATTTAGTTTTCTTTTTTCAAACTATTTAGGAGGAGAGATAGATTATTGATAAGAGATCTTTCTTTTTTCCTAATATTAGTATTTATAGCTATAAATTTCCCTGAAAGAATTTCTTTAGTTGAGCTTAAGTATTGGCATGCCATGTTTTTATTTTAACTCATCTCAAAAAGCTTTCTAATCTTCTCATTTCTGTCTGGATCCTTATTTCAATTAGGAGTATGTTGTTTAATTTTTGCATATTTATTAATTCACCAAATTTCTTTCTATTATGCATTTCTATTTCACTCCATCATGGTTGGAGAATATACTGTGTTCAGATCTTTTTAAATTTATTAATTTTGTTTTATGGTCTAAGATATGGTCTGTCTTAGTGAATGTTCCATGTTTACTTGAGAATTACATTCTACTATGCTTGGGTAGAATGTTCTATAGATGTCTGTTTGGGTTAGTTGGAGTATAGTGCTGATCAAGTTTTCTATTTTATTTTTCACCTTCTTTCTAGTTGCTGTATCGGTTACTGAAAGTGGAACATTAAAGTTTCCCAATTTTATTGTTAATTGTCTAATTCTTCCTTCAAGTCTGCTATATTCTGCTTCATGCAATTTAGGGTTATGTTTTAGGGTACATATATATTTATAATTATTATATCTTCTGCAATATTGACCCTCTTACCATTATAAAATAAACCTCCTTAGCATAGCTTTCTATGTGCATTATATAGTAGACTTACTAACCACCTAAAAATATAAGTACTTAATTCCTAAAATATGTAAATGTTACTTGAGTAGAAAAATGGTCTTTGCAGATATGATTAAGTTACAAAATTTGACATGAGGAGATTATCTTGTATTATACAGGCAAGACTCTAAATCCAGTCAAAAGTGTTCTTATTAAGAGAGAGACAGAGGAAGATCTTACATACAGAGAAGAGGAAGAGACATTATGGCCAAAGAAGCAGAAATCAGAGTTATGTAGCCAAAAATCAAAGTAATGTCAGCAGCCACTAGAAGCTGGAAGAGACAAATATTAGATTCTATTATATTGTCTCCTTTGGGGTTGAACTCTCTCTAATGTTTTGATTTTGACTCACTGAAACTTATTTCAGACATCTGACTTCCATAAACATGAGAAAATAAATACATGTTGTATTAAATTATCCAGGTTGCAATAATCTTTTACAAATTAGCCATCATAAACTACATCAATTGATATTATATTTTCCACCATTTGGTTTGATTTATTTATATCTTTGAATCTAGTTTATCCCTTTGTAGGCAGCATATAATTGGATCTTGATTTTTTTTTATTATTCTGAAAAGCCTTATGTTGAAATTAAAAATTATCAAAATTGGTGGGAAACAGTGAAATCAGTACTTATAGGAAATTTTATAACATTGAATGAATATATTCAAAAAGGAAAAAAAAAGACCTAAAATCAGTCAATTAGACCTCCAATTAAGAAAACTGGAAAAAAAAGACCAAATTAAGTACAAATTACTCAGAATAAAATAAATAATACAAATTAGAATAGAAATTAATCAAATTGAAAACAAGAAATGGTGATAGAGAACATCAACAGAACAAAAAACTTGTTTTTGAAAAAGATCAATAAAATCAATACACTCCTATTCAAGTTAACTAATAACAGAGAGAAGACACAAATCACTAGCATTAGAAATATCATGGTCATCAGAGATCTCATGAACATAAAAAAGCTAATTAGAGAATACTATGAACAAGTCTATTTCCACAAATTTCATAGCTGATATGAAACAATTCCTTGAAAAACACAATATGCTAAAACCTCATAGAAGAAATAGGTAATCTGAATAGCTTATATTTATTAAATAAATTGAATCAATAATTAATAACCTTCCAAAATAGGAAGTATCATTCCCAGAGGTATTCACTGATGAATTCTACAAAAAACTTAGAAAAAAAATTATACTAATTCTTTATAATATCTTCTTAAGGACCAAAGAGAATACTTTCCATCTCATTCTATGAGGTCGGAGTCAACCTAATGCTCAAATCAAAGACATTATAGGAAAAGAAAACTAGAGACCAATAACTCTCATGAACACAGTTGCAAAAATCTTCAGTAAAATACTTGCAATTCAAATCCAACAATATATAAAAAGAATGATACACCATAACCAACTGGGTTTTATTTCAGATATGCAAGCCTGGTTCAACCTTTGAAAATCAATTAATGTAATCCATCACATCAACAGACTAAAGATTTAAAAATCATATGATTATATCAATAAATGCAAAAAAAAATTAACAAAATCAAACATTCATTCATGAGTTTTTATCAGCTAACTAGAAGTACAGGGAACTTCTCAAACTTTGTAAACAATATCTACAAAATATCTTCAGCAAGCATTCCACTTAATGATAAGATACTAGAAATTTTCCCACTAAGATCACAAACCAGGCAGGAATGTCCCTTCTCACCACTGCTGATCAACATCATACTAGAAATCCTACCTAATACACTAAGACAGGTAAAGGAAATAAAAGATATATAGATTGGAAAGGAAGAAGTAAAACTATCTTTATTCATAGGTGGTGTCATGGTCTACAAAAAAAATTTGTAAGAATTGACCAGAAAAAGAAAAAAAATAAAAATTAAAAACCCTCCTAGAACTAATAATCAATTATAGCAATTTTGCAATATTACAGGATACAAGGTCAATATATAATAATTTATTACAACAATGAACAAATGGAATTTAAATTAAAAACACAATTCCATTTACATTAACATGGTCCAAAATGAAATATTTACTATAAGTCTAACAACTTTTTTTTTTAGGTCATTTTAAAATCTTACAAAACTTTCAAAGGAGAACTTAAGAAATAGATAGTCCATGTGTATGAACAGGAAGACTTGTCAAAATGTCAATTATATTTGCAAGTCATATCTGATAAAGAACTATTTCCCAAAACATACAGAAAACTCTTAAAACTCAACAATTAGGGCACAAGACCTAAACATTCCATTATACATATATAGATAGATAAAGATATAGATATAGATACAGATATAGATCTATATCTATATAGATACAGATATAGATATCAGTATCTATATCTACATCTGCATCCATATCTGCATCTTTATATCTCACATCTTCTTTAACCATTCATCTATCAATAGGGTAACATGTTAATCCTTTAATGACTATTTTATTACAATGTTTTAAAAGTTATTTTCTAAATGGTTGCTCTAGGATTTTCTGTTCTGTTTGATGAGACATTGTCATCACAGCTGTCTTTAATACTTGGAACTTGGATTCCCTTACTTCTTTGAATGTATTTGGTTGCCTGATTTGAGATTTTTCACTGTTAAATCAAACATCTGGGCCCTCTTAGAGCTGCTTTCTGTTACTTGCTACTTTTACTGTATTGAGATACAGCTTCCTGTTTCTTTTCATGCTCATAATATTTTGTTGAAGACTTAAACTTTTCAGTAATATTGCAGTAATTCTGGATACTATGTACCCCACTCCCATCCCCAGAACCTATTTTTTTTCAGAACCTATTTTTTGTTACCAGTGTCTTTATTTATTTAGTAACTTGGCTAGACTGTTTTAGTCAAGTCTATTTCCCCTGTGTTGTAAAATTTCTGATTTCACTCTTTAAAGGACAACCTCTTTGGTACCCACAACAATCACTCCGGGATTCCCATGGTTTTAACTGGGTTTTCTTTGACTTTCTCGTTATCTAATATCTCTATAAACTCTCTTCCTTATTGTTATTATACCAACTATTATGCTCCATAGTTCCATACGGAGCTCCATATGCTGATTGATTGCCCTATTACTTTCAAACAGTGTCCTTGGGCATATATTGCTCCACAAGCTAATCCAAGTAAATTCAGATAAAGACAGTGTTTTAGACCAATCTTCATGGTTTTTTTTGTTGTTGTTGTGTTGTTTTGTTTGTTTTTCTTGTCCTCAAAGGTCTCTTTGTATGTGTATTTTTCCCTAGTACTCTCTGGTACGTCATGGCTTATAGCTTAGCTTATATCACTCTTAGAGCTACGAGTCTCCACTTAACTGATTGCCATGAATGTTTCCATTGTTTTGGAGAGTGCCCTTTGTTTTTAATTTCCTCACATTCTTTTTTTTAAAAGATCTTGGCTCTCTTCTCCTGGTGTGGAATCTGGCTATCAGAACTCCAGTGTTCTCAGCCTGCCATTCCTGAGGCAGATCCTCTGACTTATTATGGGTGGTAAGTGGAGAAAGGGAGCCCTGACCCCACCAGGAATTTAGCCTCTGTAACTTGGAGGGGAGAATTTGAGAAATAGTTGTGACCTCTCTCTCCAGGTGACCTTGGGGGCTAAAGGGAGAAGGAATCCCATAGCCTTGGTCACATATACCTAGAGTGGAACCTCCATTAAGCTGAGCTGGTAGAGTAGAGGATGAGAGGGAAGTGGGTCATCATTCATAGACTTGTGCTGATTTAGTAGATTTTCTTGAATAAATGTTTTTCCCCCTTGTTTGTTCTTAGGATAATTTCCAGATATCCTATTCTTAAAAAAAAAAAATTATTTGTTTCATGGTAGAATGAGTGCACAAGCCTCCTCACACCACCATTACAGAAGTGAGACTCTCACACTGGTCTTTCTGACCAACCATGAGTAAGGTGAGCATCTCCAGGATAGAAGATATTATCATAAAATCCTCCCCCTCTCTACAATTCACACATCATTTAAAAATGACATTGTTCTAATAATTTTGTCAAAAAGATATTTTTGACTAATAAACTCTTACAGTTTATTAGTTGTCAGTTTAAATACACAGACACACACAGAGAGACACATCCACACACACATGTTATTACTCCACATGGGGACATGATGCTTCTGACAAGAGCCTCCTGACAATCAGCATGTGTGGCTGAGAGTTATCCCAAATAACTACATTCAAAGAACATTTCTATACTAACATCTGAATGTTTCATCCAAATGATTACATTCTTAGGCTCTTTCTATAATTTTGGACTATTTCAATTTTAATTCATTCCACTGAAAAATGAGCCATTGAACACCTATTATGGGCCAGACAGGAAATGAGGGTAGAATTTCCTTTAATGTTTTTTCTTTCTTTTTTTTTTTTTTTTAGAGATTTTAATTATTTAGTTAACAGAGAGAGAAAGAGAGAGTGAGCACAAGTAGGAGGGAGCAGCAGTCAGAGGGAGAAAGAGAAGTAGGCTCCCCACAGAGCAGAGAGCCAAATGGGAGCTCTATCCCAGGACCCTGAGATCAGGTTGTGAGCTGAAGGCAGACACTTAACCAATAGAACCAACCAAGTGCCCCTTTGGTTTTCATTTTAAGGATATTTTCATTTGATACAGAGCAAGGTAGAAGCACTGTTCAAAGAGTTCTGTTATCATTGACCCCTGTCACCCTTCAATGTGTCTTTTCTGAGAACCACTTCCTTGGTACAGTCCATCATCACATCTCACCCAGGCTACATTTGATTCCACTGGTGCATTAACTGCTGCACACCAGCAGCAATTGATAGAAATATAATGCTCATCACATATGTAATACTTAAATTAAAATTTTCGTTTTGAGATACCATAGTTTTGTAGTTCCATGTACCCTGACTCAGTTTCCCCCAGTGATAATATCCTGTAAAACTATAGTATGATACCATGATATTTATATTATACATTATATCGTATCATATTACAAAAAGGTATATACGTTATACCAGCCACCAATTTTATTCAGATTTCCCCAGTTTTCCTTATACTCGTGCACACACAAATGTGTGTGTGTGCGGATATGTTGCATGCATCTAGTTCTATGCAATTTTGTCACGTGCAGCTTCATCACCATACACAGTCAAGATACAGAATAGTTCCATCGTTATGTGACCCTCTTTTATTTCATTGCTAAAGTTTTCTCACTTTTCATTTCACTCAATAGACTTTATAATAAATGCCTGAAACACTTTTATGGTGGTTGTTCTAAAATTTGTCCTTGATGGTGTGCCTGGGTGGCTCAGTCATTTGAAGGTGTGACCCTTGATTTCAGTCAGTTCAAGGTATGACCCTTGATTTCAGTCATGTTGTTAGGGTCGTGAGATTGAGTCCCATATGGGGCTCTGCACTCAGTGGGGAGTCTGCTTGAGATTCCCTCTCTCTCTCTCCTTCTGCGCCATCCCCGCTCACTTGCATACACACTCTCTCTAAAATTAATAAACAAAATCTCCAAAAATAAAACAAAAAGTACAATTCTTCTTAGATAATTCCAACATCTGATTCATCTCAGTATTGGCATCAGTTGATTACCTTTTCTATCAAACATTGTGATATTCCTTTCCCTCAATATGACGGGTGATTTTCAGTTGAATGCTCAATATTCTGGTTATTGTGTGAGGAAACTCTGTGTCCAATTTCCATCTTTTATTTTAGGATTTATTCTGTTTTATTTATCCTCCAGGCCTTGGCTTACTTTTGTAGGTTGTGGTTTTAATGACAATTTGATTTTTTGAGCCTTCATGGTACTCTTCTGGTTTGCTCACTTTATTGGTTGCTGTTCAGACTCTGTCACCGGTTGCTGCTAGTGCTGCGTATGATGGCAGAGATTCCTCAAGTGAGTTACCTGCTGCTTCTAAGTAGGGGAAGAGACGATCCAGACCATGAGTGCATCCCAGGCGGGGCTTCTTGTTGCACTTGCCTTCTGGCCACAGAGTGTCTCTTATGATGGAAGAGAGTCTCAGGTTTAGTGGATGAGGAAATCTTTTCTCTTGGTCTTTTATTGCCAGAAGGACTCCTAATTAATGGCCTGGGGGTACAGATGGGATCTCTTGGTTTTGTCAGCTGATCTCCCATTCAACCATGGAAAGGAATGAAACTCCCTTGGACACATTATGTGTGTAGGTTTGGATTCAGAAAATGTCAGGCCTGAGTTAGTTTACTCTATTGGATGAGTTTTGTGATACACTATAACAGTGATGTACTTTCACTGCCAATGCCTCTAATATTTTTCTTTTACTCTTTACTCAGAATGCTCCTTGATTTTTCCTTGTAGTATTTCCAAGATTTAAAATTATGCTTAGTGGAAAGGAGTAGGGAAAAAAAAAAAGTCTGTCCCATCATTTCTAAATGCAGAAATTTTTATGGTCTGTGGGACAGCTGGTGGCTCAGTCAGTTAAGCATCTGACTCTTGATTTCCGCTCAGGTTATGATCTCAGGTTCCTGGGATTGAGACCCAGGTGGGTCTCTGCTCCCAGTGGGGAGTCTGCTTGAGGATTCTCTCCATCTCCCTCTGTCCATCTCCCACTAAAATAAATGGAATAAATCTTAAAAAAAAAAAAAGAAATCTCTATGTATGTAATTTTTTTAAATTTTTAATAGTCAAATTAAAAAAGTAAAGAGATGAAATTAATTTTATTAGTATATTATCCAATATACCCAAAATATTATTTTAACATATAACCACTATAACCATTGATCTATTTAAATTAATTAGCCAACATCTAGTACATTGTTTTTGATGTAGTGTTCAATGACTCATTAGCTGTGTGTAACAACCAGTGATCATCAGATCACGTGCCTTCCTTAATGCCCATCTATTTTATACTTTTTTCTTCCCATACTACTTGAAATTTTCTATATGTTATAATTACAGTTCATCTCAATTTATATCAGTCTCATTTCATGTACTTAACAACCTCATGTTGTTAGTGACCACCATATTGGATAGTACAATTCTAGACATTTTTATTTATTATATGCACAGTTTTTATGATGATTTAAAAAAAATCTGGTAATATTTCTTCTTGTATAAAACCCTTCAGAGACTTTCCAATCAACAATGGAAATATTCCAAAAATTCTAATCATAGCTTCCAAGGCACAGAATGAGGTAATGTTTCTTCATTTTTTCCCCTATTGATTCTTAGTAACAATTCACATGTTAGCTTAATTGTCACACCCTCAGGGAAGCTTTCCCCAATCCCCAAAATAAGTCAGGTGTCCCTGTTAATACGTCTCAATGTGCATTGTGCTTTTCCTGTGCAGCCCTTATCACAAATTTATATAACATATTTAATTATGTAGCTATTTGTTTGTTGATTATATTCTCTTTTACACTGTATGCTCCATGGAAGCTGTATCTTATCTATCCCATTCATTACTATATCCCCAGTGTCGATTACAATACCTGTTGCTCAAATGAATAAATGAATTTCACTAATTCAAATGTGGAAGCTAGAAGCTAAAATCTCCCTATTCTAAAAATGACCACCACAGGACTTGTAAATGGTTAGTTTTCAAATGCATAAGGAATGATATTTTAAATCATTAATTAAATACTAGCTAATTTCTTATTTTATGGTACATTGAAATTTATATGAAATGTTTATTTGCTAGTATATCCTATGTTCACAATCCCAAATGTTATGTCTGTCTGTAGATACTATTTGCAAAAGAAATATAAAATGGATTCCCAGAGAAACCCTGTAAATAGTGTCTTACACAGACACTAGTAAGCACTATTATCTAACATTAGGTAATATTAGATAATAATATTAAATACTAATAGATAATAATCAGAATTTGGAAGGATTTCCTTGATGGTTTTGTTCTTGTGTTCTCTCTCATCTGTGAATTGGAATATGGTGATTGAAACCATGTTGAAGAACTAGAAAGAAGACAAGCAGTCCTGATTAGTGAACCTCAGCTTCTTTTCACTTAATGGCCTCCAAATTATTTTTTATAAGTTCGGTCCTATGGACTTGTTTCCAGCAGCCTCCTGAGTTATACAGTATAAGGCAGAAATGTTTATTTTCACTGGATTTGTCTAGGACTTTCAGTAAGTTATATTCCAAAGAAAATTTGGGGGAAAAAAAATCTATGTAGCTTTTTGCTTCTTTGACAGGACATCAGGTTGGGGACTTTCATTTGGAGAAAACTTGAGTGTGTGTGTTATATGTGTGTGTGTATGTGCACATATGCATGTGAGTGTATCACTCTATAGTCACTTTCATTAAAATATTTATCCAGGGTTAGGTTTCTCTTTCCACTCTACACACTTAGGACCAACATCTATCACTTTCTTTTCTAACTTGAAATATCCTGGAATTTAAACTTTTGTAATTCTCTTTCCCCAAATTATAGTTGGAAAGCTAAAGTGTTATAAAATCTTCCAAATTCAAATCTCAGTGTGCTTTGGCTGCTGTCTGATTATCTATGAAAACATATATAAGTAGAGCTGAGGTGTAGAAATACAGAAAAATAGGTATAGATACAGAGTCAACTATAAATAGATATTTTGAAAGATTGAGCTATAATGATATTATACTGTAATACTCAGTATTACAATACTCCATTCTACTATTTTTCCCTTAACTTGGATTACTTTTGAGTAAAGTATTTCCATAGTTGGGGGCAGAATTCTGCATGTACAGATTTTTAGTATGCAATTTGCCCCAAATTTGTTATACACACACATATCCATTGATAAATGGATAAAACAAAGACATTATTACATTGTTTGAAATACCAATTTTGAATAGAAAAAAAAAAGACTTAGATTGTGTTCACCTAAGCTGATCCAGTATTTCTAAACAGTCTTCTGGTTAAGTCAATGTAGAGTAGTTAATATTACTTGTTTCCACATGGTAATTATAAAGACAGGTGACGGTGTGGTCGCCAATTTGGCTATTTAATGTAAGCAAATGGAGTATCCTTTTTCTGCCATTTGAAAACATTTTGTTCAGTTATCCTTAATAGTGGCAATATTTCTCTATACCCCCAGTTTTAAAAAGATCACTCTAAATGATCCTCCTTAATGAAATTTTATGGAGTACCCATCAAGTGCGTATCGCTGTATTAGGTATACTCCTAAGATAATTCCACCATTACTGAAGATAAGATTTCCTATATGAGAATTATAGTCTCTTCAGATCAAATGAGCTTACACTGAATCCCATTTCAACTGAGCTTTATTTGGGTTCTTGGTATAAATCACTTCATGAGTGAGTGTAGGGCTTTAAAAAAAAATCACCACTAATTTTTAAACAATTTGAGAAAATGAAAACTGTGAAGACTATTGAATACGTATTGGTTTTGGAATTAAGACTGTCCCATTACCTCAGCCATGTCCTTCACCAAATTCCCTTTGGAATCGTCATGAGGAGGAATGATACACGTTGGCCACATCAGACACATATTCGTATCACTGAAGTCTGTTTCAAAGGCACATTGCCAAGATGATAATTTACCACAAACAAAATAAACAAGACAGAGGATGGGATATCAGACCCAGACAGAAAGCTTGGAGAGTGTGGAGGAGTTCTCTCCCAACACCGCTGGTGTTGCCTCTGTGGGAGCAAACCATGGTATTGAAAGAGCTCCCAAAATTGGAAAGCTTTTAAATTACAGATTTTAATACAAAATCATACATAGTTAATACTGTAAATATCTTCACACTAGCGTGTTCATATGTATAGCTGTATGAGTGCACGTTTGTGTGTGTGTGTGTGTGTGTGTGTGTGTGTGTATAAGCATATGTATCTATGGTTGACCCTTGAAGAACAGGGGTTTGAAATGTGTCAGTCCATTTATATTCAGATTTTTTCAGATAAAAGCAGGACAGTACTGTAAATGTATTTCCTTCTTCCTCATGATTTTCTCAATAATATTTACTTTTTCTAACTTACATTATTGTTAGAATACAGTAAACAAAACACATAACAAGCAAAATATGTGTTAATTTGCTGTTTATGCTTGCCATTAAGTCCTTGGGTCAACAATAGGGCTATGAGTAGTTAAGTTTTAGGAGAGTCAAAAGTTTAAATGCTGATTTTTGACTTTGTAGGGGGTCAGCACTCTTAACCCTCATATGGTCCAAGGACCTATACCATATTATGTATTTATGTACTGATGGTTAAAAATTAACCTATAATTAGGATTATATAAAGTTTCACCAACAAAAGATATATATAGATCTCTCTCTCTCTCTCCCTCCCTGTATGTATGTGTGTGTGTGTGTGTATATATATATATATATGTATATATATATATATATATATAGTTTTGTTTTGTTTTTTCCCCCTGCAGCTCTTTTAGGTCTCAAAATTTTCAGGGGAAAAAAAAGTACTAAAACTTTGTCACACAGATTCAACATCAGCTACAGCAGCTGTCTCCCTGTCACCAACAAAACAACAAAATAAATTATGCATTGTGCTTTTTAAAAATTCCTGGGGACAAAAGTGATTTGATCAATTTAAGACCCAATGAAGATGGCACTTTAATCTACTACCTCTGATCTGCATATCAATGAAATATGTGCAGGGTGGAGAGGAAGGATCCCTTGAAGAACTGGAACAGATAAAAGACACTGGTAGGAGGGGGAAGTTTCAGTAAGCACCCAGAGAAGTGCTGGGGAAAAGGACCCAATCTAGCCAAAATGAAAGACAGGACCTTCAGGGAAATAAGGGAAAACTCCCTGTGATCATATGCCAAGCATTGTAAGCAGGGTGTTTTAGTCCCTGAGAATAATGCAGTTAACATTAACAGAGGTGAGGGCGACAGGCCCTGCAGAGAAGTAAGAGCAGGCAAAGGTGTGTGGGAACTGTAATTTCATACCCATAAGGTCGAACACTTCGATAGGACACAGCGGGCAAAATGACCGATGAAGGATGGATCCTAGGATGGGGGATGTGGGAAAATAAGAGCAGCAGGTCCTGGGTAAGTGAGGGCACGAAAAACTAAACCCAGAGAGGAACTAGTTGGAGTGGAAAGCCTGAGTTGCCGAGAAATTTAATCAGAGAAAGAGATTAGGAGTGGAGCAGAGAGATGCTCAGAGGAGGAAACAGGAGGAGACCCGTGGCTCTCAGTGGATCTCACTGAGAGAAGATCTGGGGAGGTAATGAGGTGTGGGCAGTGTAATTGAGAAGGGAGCAGGAGGGAACTAAGATACATGAATAACCAAGGTAGGGTTAAGAGACCTTTTGGCAATTATTTTGTAGTAACTGGCTGGTGATAATTGGAGCTGGGAAGAAATGGGAGCTGCAGGTGTGTCTAGACCCAAATGCAAGGCAAGCAGAGAAAGGGCTGCAAGTGTCAATATCAACCTGGTAAGTTTCGGTTGTAGGTTTCAGTACATAATCAGAGTTTTATTGTCATCAACTTTGTTATACTTAAAACAGTTGCACTACAACTCCCCACCCCCAGAGAAGCCTGGGAGTTAAATAGGCAATGCCATTGTTCTTTGTGCTCTTACACACACACACACACACACACACACACACACATCATATGCATATGTTCACATGTTTGAGTTCATATTGACATACTAATAATCAAATCACCGTGTCCTCTGTTCAATGTGTGACTCAGTTCTAGCTCTGGACATGAAATGATGATCCTCTCTTCAAGAAACACACAATCTAGAAATGGAGGAGATGGCTCCTTTCATTTATTTATTTTTTAAGTTTTATTTTATTTTTTCAGTGTTCCGAGATTCATTTTTTATGCGCCACACCCAGTGCTCCATGCAATACGTGCCCTCCTTAATACCCACCAAGATGGCTCCTTTTAAAACAGCTTATCAAGTTGACAATTGCTATCCTGGGAATGGAAACAGAGTAATGAGGGAACATATAGAAGACAAGCAATTAGTTGCCAGGGGCAGGAAATGCCACACTGTTCCAGCTAATTCAATAATTTGTTTAAAAGAAGGGTTGCTCTGTATTACATACCTGGATTATCATTTTGTGGAAGTTCCATATATACATTAGCAGTCTTGCCATGGCTAGTTTCAGAGTGCTTCCCCATCTCGTTTCTGTTAATTCTGCTTATCCCCATAGTAGGAAGCCCTTTTTAAAACCCTTTAAAAATTGTCCCAGTGGTTTCCTCCATAGTGTGAGGGTCCCACTATGATCCTCCTGATTTTTTCAGTTCCTTTTTGTGACTTTTTGTTATAAAAATAAATTTGGAGTAAGTGTAAGTGGCAAGATACAATTTGTTGTTTTTTCTGAAATCTATAGTTTGTAGATAGATCATGGGATATCATCATTTGGGCATACCATTAGATCGAAGAATGACATGGTGGCAAAATTTTATCAAGTACACTTTTTATTTTATTTCACTTTTATTTTATTTACATTTGTTTTATTTATTTTTTTAAGATTTTATTTATTTATTTGACAGAGATCACAAGTAAGCAGAGAGGCAGGCAGAGAGAAAGGGTGAAGCAGACTCCCCACTGAGCAGAGAGCTGGATGCAGGGCTCCATCCCAGGACCCCAAGACCATGACCCGAGCTGAAGGCAGAAGCAGAGGCCCAATCCACTGAACCACCCAGGGACCCTTTTATTTTATTTTATATTTTATTTTATTTTGGGTTATATAATGTCTGCATTGCAAAACACTGAATAAGAAGTACTAGAGAAAAAGTAGAATTGCCTCCTGGGTTTCCCACGCCAATATATAAAACTCTTAATTTTCCAGCTCCTGGGGAATGATGGGTGCTGCAGGTGCCTTTTCACATGATTTTGATGAGTTAGATGCCATTCAGATCAATGCAGTGGCTCTAAGACTGATTTTTTGGATACCTCGAGACAGAACTTCATGCAAAGGGTGACAAGCAAATTTAAAGTGGTGGCTTTGATAAATAGCAGCTGGTGATTATGTTTCCTTCAGACACGAGTGTCCGCAGCTCCTTGAATGCCATCGCGATTGGTATGTTTGAAGGAAGCAATTGCACAAATAGGCAATGGGTTTAATATTAGCAGCAAAGTTTCAACCCGGGTAATGTGCATCTACCACAAAGAAAGCACATTTTGCATGGTTTTATTACAAAAATGAATTATAAACTTTCTAAGGTGGTAATATTGGGAAAATTTTCTCATTGTGGACTTGTAGCTGTTACAAAAGCTACTCTGTAAATTCTTCAATGGCCCAGCATTCAATTTATCTTCTACATGCTGTGTCCCACGAAAGTCCAGTGAGGGGGGAAAAAAAAAAAATCCAATAAGTGCTTGGATATGAACATCCATCTCAAATACAAAAATGTCAAGGTTACCTTCCTTAAAACAATATTTTTTAAGCAATGATTTTATGTATGACTGGAAATGATCTTTCTCATTAGTGCCTTGTGTGTGGTTGTTTTCCAGTACCCATAGCCTGACTTCTTTACTGGAAAAACATATCCATTATAGATATAAGAAAAAAAATTTTTTTTGCAGAAACTGCCTTTACATTTATTGAGCCATATTAGCTAACCTCTTTTTAAAACATTTGTCCAGGGAGCCAGGGTGGCTCAGTGGGTTAAGCCTCTGCCTTTAGCTCAGGTCATGATCTCAGGGTCCTGGGATCAAGTCCAACATCAGGCTCTCTGCTTAGTGGCAAGCCTGCTTCCTCTTCTCTCTCTGCCTACTTGTGATCTCTCTCTCTGTCAAATAAATAAATAAAATTTTAAAAAAAAATTGTCCATACATCTTTTGCTAATTGAACGTGAAGTGGAAAGGATGTGCTCCAGGGAAGCAAAGGGAGGAAGCGGTGACACAGATCTGGGTGATTTCCCAGGCCCCCACCATGGTAGTAGCCCAGGGACAATGCAGGCAAAGCACAGGGCTGAAGCTGTGACATTCAGCTCGGTCATTTTCTTGTTCTGAGCTTGGGCAGGCTGCTTCACCCCTCTGAAATGAGGCCTCTCTCTTTGTGAAATGGAATGATGATATGTGCCCGAGACACATCACAAGCTTGCTGGGAGAACTGAATGAGAATTCTGAGATGTCTAGAATGCCCTGCCCTGTTCTGACTCCAGGAATCACCTGGGTGACTTTGGACTTGTTTTCCTCACTTCTGTCTGCCCGGTTTCCTGATCTGAAGAATGGTGGGAGCAAAATTGTCTACCTCTTTGTGAGCTGTAGTTGAGGATCGTATGAGATCACGTGTGCAAAATATTTAGCAGAGCACCTAATCTGCTGTCATAGCCCAACAGATGAAGCCAGTATTATTCTTTTTGTAGAAGCATTCAGAGTATACTGGGAAAGTAGTTTGACTGAATTGCAACCATTCAAGTTTCTTTGCTATGTACATCGTATACACCAGAATGGTTTTTATGGTTCTCATTGTGTCTTTGCAGTTAAATCACATGTATTTCGGCAGGTGATTTTCATTCATTAGGGTGTTCCGAGAACAGTACTGTTTTTCATAGCAGAGGGAGATCTTGCTTCCTTGATGGATGGCAGTGAATCTCCCTGGGATCATGTCACGTGATGAAACAGGCATTAAAACAACAACAACTAAGTCGCCTCCTCTTTTTTGTTACTTGCGTTTGTTACGGTCTCTCTGGTGCACTGCTCTTGACATAACTCAGGCAGTGGGCTCTCAATGCCAAGGCTAACACCATGGTGAAGAAGTGAAACAAATCTCTGCTAAAAGTTTTAACCAGATTTCCTCCATTTAAAAATGATGATTTATGGTTACGAGTCCTCAGTTTAATATGCATTAAGAATTCAAATGCTGTTGCGATAATTTTTGAGTAAAAGCTGCTTTTTAGGACTACCTTTGCACATTTTCTTCGCAAGCAATAATTCTTCATCTATGGAGTAATTTATTTCTTCTGGTTTTAATATGTTACAGATGAATGGTTGTATGTCTTTCCTGTTAGAGCATTACAAGACAGGCCACTTTTGCATTAGGCTGGTACTACAACAGATACCTGTGGTGCTCTTCATGGTTCATGTGGTACTAATTTAAATGGGAAGTTGCACATATTTCATTGAAACACTTGGTAAAGCCAGCTTTCACAGAAGGGTGCAAATGATGGACTGTTCTCTGTGTGCAGCCGAACTGCTTTAAATGTGTCAGAGAGGGTTATGGATCATTTCATTCACCCATCAACTCTGGTCCGCTGTGTGTACAAATCACAGCAGAGTGTCATCCAACAGAACATTCCTGACAATACTAGAACATTTATAGTACTGCCATTTTTAATAGGAGTTCTGCAACCCCGTTTAAATCGTATTACCTCTTTAACACTTTCCTTCCTGACCCTTTTCTCCAGCTGGCTTGGCGGAGGTTGCAAGGTTGACTGGGGTTTATTATCACCGTTCAGCCCTGGAGCAAGAGTGTTTGGGCAGATCTCACTTCACACCGCATTTGGATCCTAACATGCACTATAGCTACTCCTATTAAGAGCTACATGTGTCTTTTTTCTTTTATCAAAAGCAATGCCTTGATCCCTTCGTGGTTGGTTCTTGGGCACGCTAACCCATAACATCTCAAATGGGCAGTTCTGGGTTCCAAGGACTCCTAAGTGTTACTTGATTACTAAATCCCCTGCTTTGCCTTTGACATGTACTAATAGCTAAGAAAACTAAAGCTTTCAGTTATTATGATTGTTTTTTCCTAAGTGTGAGATTCTATACATTTTTTTTTTAAGATTTTGTTTTATCAAGATAAAACAGCTCAGGGACTACTGAGAATAAGTGTATCGAGTTCTGTTTTCTGTAGCTCAAATTATAGGTCTCTGGACAGTTGGGCAAAAACCTGAGTCGGAATGGAATTATGAAGATTCCACCTAACATTGTCCAGGCTGCCATAATGAAAGAGAAAGAGGCATCTCATGTATTTTGGGACCTCATGACATTGTTTATATATTTTTAAAATTGAGGTGTAGTTGGCATACAACATTATATTCATTTCAGGCTATTACTTATTTTTTGATGCTTATGTCAGCTGGCTGGCTGGTGATACTCGTAGTTACTGTCCACGTAAATTGGTAAGGAAATGTGCTTTACAAGTTAAAGCTCATTGCTGATTGGAAGAATCTAAGGCAAGTTTAAAAAAAAAAAATGTCATTATAAATATGGAGAACACTAACAAGGCAAGAAGAAGTGGAGTAGCTGATGTCCCTGGGATTCTATGTAAAATACTAATCCGGGTCCTGGAGTAATACTCTTTTGTTGGGATAAATCGAAGCAGATATAAAAATGCAAACATTCAGAGATCATACGCTATGCAACTCTCAGAACTCAAAATCACATGCTCAGGTAAAAAGTCAACAATAGATATCTTTCATAATTCTTAGAAATTAGCTTTGTGTTAGCCACTGTATTTACTTACTGGAAGAAACAGGAAAAAATAACCTTAAGAAGGATTCTATTTGTAGCATGTATCTCTCCAAACTGAGGTTTATTGAATCATGAAATCTGTAAACCAATGCCTATCATTTTCCAATTTTCTTTTGAGGTGAATATTTAGTCATAGTACACACTTTTCGTTTCAGTCAATAATATTAATATGACAAAAAATGGCAGAGTAATGCCATCCTGTGGACTCAAGAGAGGTTCTGGCTATGCTGGAACTCAAATGTACAGGTTGTTTAAATGAGATGCAAATAGGGGAATCTGTCATGAAGAAGGAAGGAGGACCTTGGAAATCCAGCCTGAAGCAAAATATTAGAACATCCTACCAATCAATGAAATGTTCAGTTGAAAACACTCTGAGATGTGGGATAGGGAATACAAATATTTCCCTATGTAATTAAAGTTAACCTAAAGATAACTATTGATCTCTTAACCATTTATGTGAAGCCAAATGATACAGTAATTTGGTATAGCTTTGAATCAGAAAAGAAGTGTTCTCCTCTAGCTGAAGCACACTTTCTCCCAAATAAATGAATACTCTACTGCTAAGTGACATGAAATTATCAGGAAAATCAGTATTTAGTATTCTACTCTTGTTTATTTGAGTCAATTGGGTCCAGAATAGAAGAGGTCTCCAGAGAGAGTTGAGGTGCAGAGACTTTAAGAAGGGTAGGTGGGATTCAGGGCACCAACAATGGTTTTACTCCCCCTGCCTCTCATTGGCAGAATCCTACTCGAGGCCAAAGAGCAGTCCATGGAGGTTAGCTTCCAAGCACAAAGCAAGACAGATAAGTGTGGAATAACCACCTGGCTGGAGAGAGAGAAAACTCACAAAACAACAAGCAAAATGGCCACATAGAAAAGCAATATAATTTAATTATCTCTAATAAACAAGCCAAACAACCAAAACTAAAGAACTCTTACAGTCACCCTCCCCTCATCTCTGCTTGTTTTAATCCTTAAAATCAAGTTACAAAGACCCATTTGGACACTTGGCACATTAGAGCCTATGTCTCTTCTCAGCTGAGGTTCCTCATCTGAATTATGGAACACAGAACATAATTTTAGGTCATTTTCTCAAGTCTCCCAAAATACATGACTACTCCCACCTGAAGGAATGGAGAGAAATTAATTTATTACATATACTGAATGCCGCCGGCATTAGGACTTAATTTCCCAGAAGACTGCAAGGGAGAAATGCCAGAGATCCAAAATTCTGGGTCTTCTGGATGGAACTCCTGATACATGAGTGGCTCCTTTTCTGAGAGAGGTCCCATTCTGTCACTACTAGATGAAAACACCCATGGCTTTGCTAAATCTTGTGAAGATAAACATTTTCCACAGAAATACCTTACATCCCTATCTCTAATTCCGAGCAGGGGCAAACCGTGTTTGGTGATGTGTCAATGAGTGACCGAATAATTAAATTGACATCTGGGCTGATAAGTTAGGTCATAAGCAACTCTCAACTAAAACATGTAACAACTTGAAAGAAAATCATGGATACCTAACTTATGATAAGCTTTATTTTGGTGAAGCAAAGAACCAATTTAGAAAGGTACTTAAATATCTCTTTGAAAGGAGCAATACAGTCAATACAGTCTTTACTTCAATGCCCCCCCATTCCACTCATGGGTTAGTCATGCCTTTTTTTTTTTTTTGCATTCCATTTATTTCTTTCCTGTGTCTTGAGTCAGTTAACTTCCTTAAATGGCCAATTTTCTAACTTTGAGTGTCATTTGAATCCATGCATTGGCCACTTTCCCAATCCTTCCAAACATAAGTGCTCAAATTTAATAAAATGCATGGCTTCCCATCTGTGTTTTAATATCAAACTTCTAGGGAAATCAACATGTGAAGTATGTTAAAGGCTGTCAGAAAACATGGTCATGTTAGGGTGAAAAATTGAAAGAAAGATCTGAGGAAGAACCAAAGCAGGGAAGGCCTGTGTGTTCCTCCCTGGGCTCCCTTATTTTTCTATGGCTTCGTGGCGGCACTGAAAGGCAGCTAGCACTCCCCATTGAATAGGGAAGGGCATAAATTCAAGCCCTGAATGTGTGAACTTCATTGTACCCTCTTTGTGAGCATTTCTGAATGCTACCCTGTTGTAAGCATTTAATTTCATTCTATAATAATTCAGTTGCCAAAGTCTTTGTCCTGGCTCCCTAACATATGCCCCAAAGGCTTGTTTCATGCAGGCAGATGCCGTTAAATATGTTTATTAAGCTTAAAGATAGAAAATACTACCTAAACCTGCATGTATGTTGTAATACAGTTTCAAAATTTAATGAAATATTCCCTTAAGAAAGTATTACATTGATTTCTATGTGGCATCAAATCATAGGCTTCCATAATTTCAAGAACTAATTAAGCAGATAGAAAGTAGTGCCTGTGGCTTAATCCTGTGATAAATCTGCATGAGCCCCAGACACTGGGGCATCTCTCCTTTGAATTTGCATTGGATTGACAAAATAAACTAAGTTCTGGAAGAAATACTTATTGTATAATTATAGTTTAAATATATGCACTAAAATAATAATTTCAGCAAATGGGTCTTGCAGACAACTCATGGAACTGTAAGAAAAGGAAGATCTGTGAACTCTGTAAACTGTAGATGCTTTTCCTTAGAAAGAATGTGCTATAAGCAGGTTAGAATTGGCGAAATTCCTAAGCAGTGAGAAAATCTCTCACTTGTTTCCCATTGATATGCCACAAAAGAACCAAACTTGGAAACCAGTGTGGTTTTTCGGGAATAACTGAATAGAACCCTCAGGGGCATGCCGTTTTCAGGAGTTGGCACGTTGTTTAGTTTTGTCCAATTATCAATAAGTGAGAGGGATTAGCTGTTGGTAATAGCGCAATGGATAAAAGGCTCAGGTCATAAGCAGTGAATTTTGAAAAGTGAGAGTGTACTTAGGGGGGGAAAGCTTTTCTAAATTAGCAATAAAATGAGATGATTAGGTTAACTGTTTAGTTTCTAAAGTAGGTAAATCCTGGTGATATGAATTATACCCTGAGTGGTATGTCAAGGTTCATCTAACTTTTATTTCCTTGCTGAAAAATAATCATTTAGGCCTTCATCTAACAGGCAACAGAAGACCCTGAGTAAAATTTAAAATGCCTTTGGAAATGGCAGAAAATGACCTTGAGAAGGGAAAAGGACAAACAGAGGAAAGTAAAACACTGAATGGTTAATATAAAGTTTAGATTCAGATTAATGATTTTCTTTGTTTAAATGCCAGTGCTTGTATTCACATGAAAATCTGTCCTTAAAAGTACAGTTAGAAGGCATCAATCCTTAAATGCTGCATACCAGAGATAAATGAAAACTCATTGTGCCAAAAAAATGTTGATTTATGGCTGGCATAAGCTGACTACTAGCTTTTCTATCATCATTTTGGGGTATCAGTTTAACAAGAAAAATGTGCAAAGATAATTAGGAAAGGCAGAAATTATGAATTTAGAAGGCATTTTGAGACGTTGCTAACCATCCACACAGTTCACATCACATGAACTAAGCATTAAAGGAAAAAAAGAGATGAAAACACTTTTATTTTATTTCTCAGTCATTTAAAATTAACCTGTGTTCACAGTACTTCAATGGATCATATTGCCTCTAGGAGGTGATCCAAACTTAATTTGGGGGGGGTCACGATCAAAGCCATCCAGCTTCATTGATGTCCCAAGTACATCTGAAATATTGTCGTCTTGCAAGCACACTCAGATAATATCTAGTAATATCCAGGAAATTTTCCTTTTTTTTTTTTTTTTGAGCTTTCCAAATGCACAGAGAAAGCACACAGTTAATATTTGTAAAAGCTTGGCAATAGAAACCCCAGCCAATAGAACATTATGGAAGATCTGACATCACGTGTTGTATAATTAACCGACGAAGTCCACCAGGCATTCTCTCTTTTTTGTTTTGTGTAAGACATAGCAGTAGTTGCAAATCCAATTCACAAGCTGTCTGAATGAATAATTTGTGGGAGGAGTGAGGAGAGAAATGCTAGTATTGTAATATATTTTCATTTAAAAATGCCACCTTTTCTGCAAGCTGGGCCCCTGGACATAGCTAATTTCACTTCGGTACATAAAAATTGATATTTCAAGTTAACTCTCTAAACAACACCTCAGTCACAGACACGTCCAGTGGATGTTTTATTGTTAAAAATAATTAATTTTGCCAGCTGGCTCTTAACTCATCTTTTCATTGTAATGAGTGTGCCTAGTACGGAGATAAAGGAGATACTTCTGTCTGCTTTGTCTCTCAGATTTGGTATACAAGGGAAAAAAAATGGAGTAAGACAGATGGGGAATTCTGTTTTATAGAGACTCTCCTGGTGTTACATAGTTTCAGTATGTTGAAATTTGGTATATTTGAAATTAACTATACTAGTGCTAGAAGAAGAAATGCTTATTAAGTTACCCTTTTATCAAAGATGGCCCCTCCCACCTCACCTCACCTTTTTACCTTCTGCTGCAGTGACCGTTCTACAGTACTGACAGTAAAACTCTATTTTTTTAATTGGACAATTTCCTTTTGAACACCTAAGATCTAACTAAGCTTTTGTTGGAAAAGAATAGAGAATTATATGTCATTATGTAAAGTTTGAAATTTGGGCTAATGGTTTGGTATATTTTAGTTCTATACCCTGGGATATGGCAGACATTTGCTAAACAACTCATGTTCATTGGCAAGCATTTTATGAATAGAAAGAAGACACTTACACAAAACAAATATAAGAGAATTCAGGGGAAAAAATGTTGTTTGTTGTTGGAGTAAATGAACTTTAAGTAATAGAATAATTTCTTCTGTAGGGAAAACCTCCAAAGACTAAAGTCAAGAATGCCAGAAATAAGACTGAAGTTCACTTGTTTCAAGAGTTCACATGTATATTCAAGAGACATTTTTGTGTGCTGGGTCCATGGTAAGCTCTGAGATGACAAACCCTCTGAATTATGACTCCTGTTAATTAACTCCCAACTATGTACCATGCACCGCAGAGGAGACGATACATACCATCCAACCCTCACCATTACCCTGTAAGGTAGGTACAATTAAACTTAATTATTATGTGAGGACAGTAATGTTTAGAGAGCTGGAGTAACTTGTGCAGGTTCACAGTAAAACATTGCAGAACGGTGACCAGGCTCATATCCTTTTCTATCCCAACACTAAGGAATAAGACTGAAGCCTTGCTCTCAGAAGCCTAATGGGGGAAGAGAAACAAACATGGCAAAGATAATACACCCCCATGTGAAAATTGTTCTAATTACAGAGAGGCCTAGGACTTTAAGGTAACAGCACAGCACAGGAAGATAGGAAATTCACACGGAGTTCTGAAGAATAAGTAAGAATTTCCCAGCAATGTGGAGCAAGGGGACATTTTACAGACCCACTAGCAAGGGTGGTGATGTTGATCTATCTGTGATGCATATACATCATGAGAGAAAAATGAGTTACTTAAGGTCAGACAATATCTAAACTTCTGTTTATGTACTGTTCCACAATTTAAAAAGAATACTTCAGGGGACACTGGGGTGGCTCAGTCTGTGAAGGGGCCCACTGCTGATTTCAGGCTCAGGTCATGATCTCGGGGTTCTGGGATGGAGAAGGAAGTCAGGCTCTGTGCTCAGCTGGGAGTCATCTTGAGATTCTCTCCCTCTCTTTCTACACTCCCCCCCCCTATTTCTTAATCTCATATCAGTATATGTATCTCTATTTCTGATATACATAAAATTACAGATGAATAAATTCTCCTTTCCCTATATGTACAACTACCCATTCACTTAGGTCAGAGAATTCAGGTAAGCTGTTTTTATTGTTGTTGCTTTTTTTTTTATTAGAAATCTATCGTTACTTCCCATTAATGTTAATATAGTTTCAGGCAGTATGTCATTACAAGCTAAGGATTCACAACTAATAAATTAAACCTGTATAATCTGGGTTATATTAATATAATTATTCATCTCACCTTAGGAACAAACCAATTTTATTTCAAAAAACCAACTTCTCGAAGGAAGTTTACTCTCACTATACTTTTTTCCCCATTTTCATTCTTCTAGATGTAGATAGTTGTGCTTTATTATAGATGTGAAGGGTTGTGGGTTACATTTTCCTCTACTATCCTTGAGAGTTTGAATTCTTGCTTTAATCATGGGGTTTTCTGTTTTGTTTTGTTTTGTTTTGTTTTAAGATTTTATCTATTTATTTGACAGAGATTACAAGTAGGCAGAGAGCCAGGGTGGGGCAGGATCCCCGCCAAGCAGAAAGCCTGATGCGGGGTTCCATCCCAGGACCCTGGGATCATGACCTGAGCCGAAGGCAGAGGCTTAACCCACTGAGCCACCCAGGTGCCCCAGCATGGCTTTTTTTTTTTTTTTTTTTTTTAAATCGTTAGGTTTAGCTCTCTGTTAAAAGGTAACATTAATGCAGAAGCAACTTCAGGTTATAGAGGAGAGCTCTGTCAATTTTTACCAAATGGGAGGTCCATCCAGATAAAGAAAAGCATCACCACCTAAACCCAGAGCCCCCTCATGCATCTTGCACAACTGCCTGCAAGGATCACTGCTATTACCAATGATCTGTTTTGGCATTTTTATAACTTGATGGAAAAGGAATCATGCAACATGTATTCTTTGGTATTTTGCTCAGTCTTACATGTTACCTGCTGCTGTTGCTCATAAATGTTTTATCATGAAAACTTTCAAATGTGTACTAGAATAAATAAAACAATATGATGAGCCCTCATGTTCTCAGACCCAGAAATGAATATCAGTAATTAAAATTCACTGTCAGTCCTGTTTCTTCCATATCTCTCTTCATTTCCTACTTTCTATATGATTTTAAAATAATTTCACACAAAATTTTTCCATGCAAGGGCATTTCAGTATAAAGTTTTAAACAAAAGGCCCTCTTTTAGAGAATAATCACAATACCATAATAAATTTGAAGAAATAATCATTATTTATTAATATTACATTTCTTCAGGTATAGCATTTATAATTACTTTACAAATGTCATTTTTTTTAAACCCTGGATGTTTACTTCAAATTCCATAAATATTTCAATATTGTGTTTGGTATCAAGATAGCAAGTCTTTTCATTTGATCTCATTTCCCTCTTTTTTCCTTTTACTAGCAACTTAATTTCTGCAAAACTACTCATTTATTTGGAGTGGTTTCCACAATTTGTATTTTTCCTATGGCTTCTCCATGATATCATTATATTTTCTGTAGTTTCTATAAATTGACTTATTTCTAGAGACTTAATCAGGACTCTTCCTTCTCTTTCCTTCCCTGCCCCTCTGCTCCCCTAACATTCCCATTTGGGGGGCTATTTAATTAAAAGTGTTATGTGTGGCCATCAAGAGGCTTAGTATATTGAATTCTCCTTATTTGTAAAGCAAGTAACCATCACAATGGACAATAAAGGTGAAATTCTGTTATTTTGTTAGGGATTGAAAATAGTTAATTCTAGTTTTGTCATATTTATTATCTGGAAGAATTCAGCAAATAGTGTGTGTGTATATATATATATATATATATACACACTATATGTATATATATATATATACA